>NW_023464974.1:0-9603 GCF_013731165.1 Rhagoletis pomonella
CAGTTTTATAAATTCTCGAGTTCACATTTAAATGCAAACGAACAAGTCTCCCATCAAAGAACGGAAAACACCTCAATTGCTAGATATACCGAAAATGGTTGACGAAGATAAGCATCAAAGCACCCCTGCAGAAGCTACACGCTCAAAACAGGGTACGAAGCAAAAAAAGACCAAAGACTTTTCGGCCGCAAAATTTATTGCGGAAAGTGACAGTCTAATAAGATACTAGGTTTTCCGCAGCCCCTATCCAAGACAATTCAGAATCAGTCCTGGAAGTAAAAACCCATAGTCTTGATAATTTTTGGACACTTCTCCAATCGGCTTATGACGCCATAATTGAAACTGAGGACTCAGATTTACCTGAAAATTTTAAATCCTCGGCTTACGTCAAATATGAAAATTGCTTAGACCAATACGAAGAAACAAAGGCTATGATTTCCGATCAACTAAAATTAATAGAGCCATTAAATGCACCTACTCCACCTCTGAGAGTAGAGCTGCCCCAAATACAAATCCAAGAAGCAAGTTCAGGCATACATCTTAAAGTGCCAGCATGTGATACAGAAGTATTTCATGGAGGTTATGAACAATGGCCGTCCTTCCGGGATATGTTTACAGCCGTCCAAAGTTATCTCAAGCGCAAAAACTGTATCACCTCAGATACAAAACAAAAGGCCAAGCAGGCGCTATAGTAAAACAATTCGCTCTTAGTGACGATAATTTTAATCTGGCTTGGGAAGCATTAAAATCACGATATGAGAATGAAAGAGTATTGGTCGACAATCAAATAACGATTTTAATGAACTTGCCAAAAATTCAAAAGGAAACAAGCGAAGAATTCATGAAATTACAGTCCACTGTATCAAACTGTTTGTTGGTTCTCGCGACACAAAACATTCCCACTGATAGTTGGGACCCTATTCTGGTAAACGTATGCGCTGCAACTTTACCAGAAAAATCGTTACTCTTATGGGAGCAATCGCTCTCATCCCGAAAAAAATGCCCAACGTGGCAACAAATGAAAGACTTCCTCACTACCCAATTCGAAATCGCAGAAAGGGTAGATAGAAAAATATCAAAGCCGAAAAATACACAGCTCGACCTCAATACAAGCAACAATAGACCCCAAGCCAATAATTTACATAATCGAAGTTTCAACAGAACTCAATCGTTCATCGCAGAACAAAACAAACATATGTCATGCGAATTTTGTAAAGGAGGTCACGTATTAAGATCTTTCGAGAAGTTTAAAAAACTTACAACAACCGAACGATATAATGTCGTTAGAAATATTAGACTTTGCACAAATTGCTTCTCACACTCTCACATGCAAAAAGACTGTGAAATTAAATTCAATTGTGTATACTGCCAAAAGAGGCATCACTCGATGCTCCACATTAATAATTTTACCCCCCAAAATAGCTCTAACTCGCAAAGAGCCACAGGGCTAGTTGCAACAGCTAGACCCGAACACCCCGAAAACGAAACCGAGAATCCATGCTGTTCGAACACAGCAAATATACAAGCGCTTCATTCCGAAAATGAAAGCAAAATTTTACTGCCAACCGCGATTGTCTCGATTGAACATCGAGGAGAATTATGTAAGCTTAGAGCTCTAACTGATCACACAAAGATCGTTTATCTCATCAAAAGTACAAAACCGGTTAAAACTCCCAACCATAAACTCACACTTTGAAATTTCGGGAATGGGAGGAAGAGTAATACAAAACTCTAATAAAATCTGCTCATTAACCCTGATTTCCCCCAATGCGGATGTAAGAATAGAGGCACACGCCATAGTTCTGCCGCAACTTACAAATAAGCTTCCAAGCTATAAAGTAAATGGCAAAGATCGCCAAAAATTTGCCCACCTAAAATTAGCGGATCCCAACTGCCACACCCCCGCGCAAGTTGATATCCTATTAGGCAGCGACCTAATCCCCCAAATAATGCTAGAAGGCATTGAGAAAATTTCAAATACCCTGTTAGCCCAAAATACCATCTTTGGATGGATATTGAGCGGCCAAATAAAAGAAAAAATATCGGTATTCACAACTCAAGTTGAAGATATTTCAAACGAATACCTCAATTCTCAATTAAGAAGATTTTGGGAGTTAGAAGAACTCCCCCCCATGCAAGTCATTACCCCAGAAGATAAGTATTGTGAAGACTATTATAAAGCCACAACTACAAGATCAAAAAACGGCCGCTACGTCGTACGGCTACCATTCAAGCCACAATTTCCTGACACACTCGCCTTAGGCCACTCTCAAACCTCAGCACTTCAGCAATTTTTAAGTATGGAAAAAAACCTGAAAAACTTACAACAAAAGTAAGAGTTGTATTTAATGCCTCGAAATGCACAAGCTCAGGCAATCCATTAAATGACGTATTATATACGGTACCCACACTAAAACCTGATTTAATGCTCCTAATACTAAATTGTCGCATGTTTAAATACGTTTTCAATGGGGATGTCGAAAAAATGTACAGACAAATCCTTGTAGATAAAAACGACCAAGATTTTCAGCGCATTATATTTCGCAATTCACCTAGTAGTCCAATACGCGACTGCAAATTAAAAACGGTGACATTTGGCGTAAATTGCGCCCCCTTTCTTACCATTCGAACACTTCACGAATTGGCAAACGATATAAAAGAAAAACTGCCTCTAGCAACCCCGGTGTTAAAAACACAAACTTATGTGGACGATATCCTGTCGGGAAGCCATAGCTTACCCCAAGCATGTGAATCACTATCTCAAGTGATCCAAGCCCCCAACTGCGGAGGGTTCCTCTTGAAGAAGATAACGGCCAACCACCCCGAAATATTAAAGAATATAAATAAAGGCCACATATTAGACACAAACTTCCTCATCTTTGAAAAAGAAAGTACCACCAAATCTCTGGGAATACGATGGAATGCGATATCAGATCAATTCTCATATACTCTTGAGTCAATATCTGCAATATCCGCAAAAACCAAAAGGCAAATCCTGTCGTCTGTGGCAAAACTTTTTGACCCCGCAGGATGGCTTGCATCAATTATGATCCAAGCAAAGATACTCATTCAAGAATTGTGGCTAGACGGAACAGATTGGGACGAACAAGTTAAACCACTACGCTTGATAAAATGGTCCCAATTTGCCAGCAATCTGAACACTATTTCGGAAATGCAAATCCCTCGATGGGTAAACTACTCTCCCGAACATCAAGTCGACTTTCACGGCTTCTGCAACGCCTCTGAAAAGGCATACTGCGCTACTATATACGTGCGCACCCAACAAGATAGCAAAACAACAAGCCACTTGCTAGTCGCAAAAGGCAAAGGGGCTCCGCTAAAGACCGTAAGCCTACCACGACTTGAGCTATGCGGGGCGCTCCTCCTTGCAAATCTAGCCTCCACCGTTCAAACCCACTTAAGCCTGAACAATCGCAAATTACATGTATGGACTGACTCTGAAATAGTTTTAGTTTGGTTAGAAAAACCACCCCATATGTGGAAGACATATGTGTCGAACCGCACAGCCCAAATAATTGACTTAGTTGGGCCAGCAACTTGGCGACATGTAGCCAGTGCTGACAACCCAGCTGATCTTGCCACAAGAGGTTGCAAACCCCTGCACCTCGCCAACACCTCACTCTGGTGGAACGGCCCCAGCTGGCTAACAGAATCACAAGAATTCTGGCCACAATCCCCGATACGCAACATAATACCCCCCGAAAGTCGAAAAATTGAAAGCTTTCATGCCGTATTGGATGATATTGACATCCTGGAGCGATTTTCATCGTTCCCCCGAGCTCTCAGAGTAATAGCTTATATGTTTCAGTTCATAACTCGCCTCAAAAATAAAGTTAAAGGGGCGCCTAACGCCCCGCATCATGCACTAACACACAAAGATCTGCAACGGGCTAAAATCACTCTGATTATATCTACTCAGACCCGCTATTATGACCGGGAAATAGCACTTTTGATGGTATCAAAGCCAATAGACAAAAAGAGCCCACTCTTAGTTCTTAATCTCTTCCTAGACTCGAAGGGACTGCTACGCGCCAATGGACGTCTGGCAAACTTCAGTTGGAGTTATAACGAGCGGCACCCAATAATAATACCCGAAAAATCCCCATTTGGCTCAGATAAAGAAATGTATTTTCCTGTGTAAAGTCTGCACTCTACATAAGCAGAAAATGCGTTGACTTTGCGGGGCCTTTCCAGATAAAGGCCTCTATGTTAAGGTCTTCCACCTTTACGAAGGGCTATGTGGCCGTTTTTGTATGTTTTTCGACAAAAGCGGTACACCTTGAGTTATGTTCAGATCTGACAACTGTAGCTTTTCTCGCGGCATTTGCCCGCCTGGTCAGAAGGCGAGGATTTACCTCAAAGGGCCACTGAAAGGCAATTTATCCAATTTATTAAGGAAGTCTCGCCTGAAGTCATAAAGAAATTTGCACTCCAAAGAATTAATTGGCAATTTATTCCCCCTAGCGCTCCACACATGGGGGGACTCTGGGAATTTCAAGAAGATCGCTTGTAATTACAAATTTACTTATGAAGAGTTCACCACTCTATTAGCTCGAATTGAAGCCGTTCTTAACTCACGGCCTCTCAATACCCTCTCGCAAGATCCCTCCGAGTTCACAGCCCTCACCCCTGGGCATTTTCTCAGAGGAGCTCCACTTCTGGCCATACCCGAGCCAGAAACGCAATCCCTATCACTCACAAGTCGATGGGAAAGAATTAAAGTTCTCCATCATGAACTTAGTCGTCGATGGAAGGAGGAATATCTAAAAGACCTCCATAAAAGATACCGATGGAAAAACACTCAAGAAGTGCCAAAGATTGGAGACTGTGTCCTAATTCATGACGAATGTCTGCCCCCTACGGAATGGCGGCTCGGCCGCATAGAGAAAGTATATCATGGCTCCGACGGTCATGTCCGCGTAGCTGATCTCCGTACACAAAGCGGCATACTAACTCGACCGCTCGCCAAGCTATGTTTCCTTCCAACCGCCTCCCCTACCGATGGCGCGAATACCGATATCTAAAATCGTCAAACCGCAATAAACGCAACGAAGCCGTAACAAAACCCGATAATATACGCACGAATCATGCCCGTAGCAATGGGCGACGAAGACCACAGGGCAATATAGCACGATCGCGGCGACCACCAGCACAACAGGGCCACCGCACTTTTAACCACTCCGGGGCTCGCTATCGCGCTCCAGCAGGGACCCGTCACCGACACCAGCCCACGCAACGCCCCCGTCGGGCAACCGGACTAAGCAACGTAGTGGAGACCCTGCAGCAACTACTAGGCTGAAGACTCGCCTAGGGGGGCCGGGATGGCTAAATGAGTTCAGCTGTTCCCCCCTATTTGTCTATGATGAATGGCTCCGTGGAGCAGCAGAAACCCTGCCTAAGCGCCCACTCACCACGGCCCGTTCCCCCCACGTCCACATAATACACCTACACACACACATATACATATGAATTGTAGTTACACATACACACACGCATGAACTACAAAATAACATAAAATAAAACACAATTTTGCGATTACCGAACCGATAAGACGTGTTCCCGCAGTACCTCCGCCTTCTCAGAGTTAATAGATTTAAAATTGTAAATACCTTAAACAATAGGAATCTGAGTTAATTTTTATCGGAAAAGTGGTGATTGTGCCCCCCTAAAAGTGTTGCCCCTGGTGTAAGAGTAACAACAAGCAACCACCATTGCCGCTTCCGCTGAAGTCGTCTTGTACGCAGAAGCAACTCTGAGTGCGCACAGTCTCTGTAGAGTACTGTAGTGTTTCCGGTGCGCCTTGACTTTCAAAGAGTCGACCCACACTGGTGCTGCGTATAGAAGAGTGGAGGTAATCACTCTCGTAAGTACGCTCCGTCTGCTGCTCCATGGTCCACCGATATTTGGGAGCATTCTCCTCAGAGAACTGTACATTTTGGAGGCTTTGTTGGAAATATATTCTGCGTGTGCGCCAAAGTTTAGTCCATCGTCTAGTATCACACCCAAGTAGCGTATCTGCCTTTTGCGAAAGATGCTGTTTCTACCTTCTTGCGGCTGCTTATCAAAACCGCTTCAGTCTTCTCCTCGGCTAGAGCAAGCCCCATCTCATGATTCAATAATACAAGGTTAGATAATTATTGACAGCTGCGGTTTGACACTCCCTTACAAAAGGTTGCATTTACGAAGGCCAGAGAAAGGGCAAGAATGCAATCCCTTGTTTCGAAAATGGTAGTAGAAAAGTACGCAAAGTAGGCAATTAGTAGTGAAGTTCCTTTCGTAAATTCTAATGTATTTGCAGGAAATCTGGCATTTTAAACGAAATGTTGAACGTAATATTGATATATCTACGTTAATTACGTAATTTATATGCTAAACTGCAAAATGACTCAAAATTAAAATAAGACTACTATGAGATTGATGTAAACGTCCATTGCTTATGTTTTCATCAGTTAAATATGCTTCATATGCATATACAAATAAACATATTGCACAAAAGCTTATACTTTTATTTCACACCAAAGCTACACTGTTTCCATGTAAATTTGCAAAGAAGCAACACGGTGCCACTGCTAAGGGAGCGGTGCGAGAGAGACAACTGTCAGTTTATCGAACCTTGTATTATTGAATCATGGCCCCATCTTATTTAGCCAGTCATTTATGGTGGCGATTGCCACGTTACCTTTGTTCTCTGCTTGCTGTTTGTGCTTCGCTACGACCACCAATGCTATGTCGTCCGCAAATCCAATAATACTTACACCTGTGGGAAACTGTAAGCGAAGGACCCCGTCGTACATAATGTTCCACAATGTTGGACCTAATACTGAGCCTTGCGGCACTCCGGCTGTTATCGTATAGCTTTTTTGTCCTTCTTCTGTGTCGTATAACAACACTCTTCCGTTGAGATAGCTTCGGATGATGTTAAAAAGATACGCGGGAACGCCTAGCCTCGTAAGGGCTTTGAGTGCCAGCTCCCAATCTGCTGAGTTGAAAGCATTTTTAACGTCTAGCCCCACTATAGCGCAGTATTTCTTTTTCCCTCCTTTCCAACGCTTGCCTGCGATTGCTTTCGACGCAATAGAAACCGCTATTTTTATTGCCGCTGTCGTAAGATTTCTCCGGGAGTTACCTCTTCTACGTCGTTGGCATTAATGGGCTGCGGCGACAGGGTTACTGTTTTGTGGTGAGGAAACAGGGTCCAAATAATTTCTGCTAGCAATACAGGGCATTTGGGATGTAATGGTTTTCTGATTTTGGACATCACAATTCTATATGCGCCTCCCCAAGGGTTGGCGTCTGCCTCCTCACAAAGCTGTTTGAACGCTGCTACTTTACTTCGTCGAATTTTGTGTTTTAGCATTTTCCGTAAGATTTTATATTCTCGGTGACAACCTTCATATCCCGAATCGTGTCTATGCCTTTGGGATCGCCGCCTAACGCGCAGGCATTTCGCCCTGGGATCTTTGATGATTTCATTCCACCAGTAAAGAGGTTTGCACTTGAACCTAGCGCTTTTTCTAATCACAGCTGCGTCGCAGGATTTTTGTATACTTGACGCAAGATCCTCCGCTGTCTTTAGAGAGGAAGGGTTTTGCTTTACCATGCCAGCATATTCATTGTATACGAGCTTAACAGGTTCTCGTCAAGTGCCGACGCGTTCCAGCCTACATACTTTGGACTTGATGCGGCGAATCTCGCGCTTTCCTTCTCTTCCGTGTCGATAATGATGGCTTGGTGGTCACTGGGAGTATAGTGCTCGCTAACATGCCAGTTTTCTCGCCTTGCTAGGGAATTGTTGCTAAAAGTGATATCAACAATTGAACTCTTATGTTCCTTACGAAATGTGCTGATGCTTCCTTGGTTAAGAAGTACTAAGTCCAATATGGCGAGGTTTTCAAGGAGTGCTACGCCCCTTTTATTTGTTTCTTTGCTTCCCCACTCAGTAGCCCATGCGTTGAAATCACCCGCAATAATCATTGGGTGCCTGCCAGTCGCTGTGCTGACTATACCGTCCAGGAGGTCCTGGAACTCAGCTTGCGTCCAACTTGGGGGAGCGTAACAGCTAAAGACGTTAATGCCTCTAATTTTTGCCCACACAAAGCCTATGTTTACATCCGAAGAGTACACATTTTGGAAGGGATGACTGCCGCAGGTCCAGATAGATGTGCGCTGTGCGCTGTCCGAAGCCCATGTTGATGAGGATGGCACTTTATATGGTTCCGAGATGATAGCCACGTCTGCGCCCATTTCTACAACCGTCTGTTTCAAGAGCTCGTAGGCAGCTTCGCAGTGATTTATGTTAATTTGGATAATTCTCATTGCATTGTTAGCCTCCCCCCTCGATCCGATTTCGAGAAGCATTTCTCCGCTTTTGGTTTTACGAATGCGTTTAACCTTTTCTCCCAGTTCCCATAAGTTCGGATCAGCCTTAATTTTTTTCCTTCACAGGGCGTGCGCGTTTCCCCTTATCCCTATTTGCTGTGACCTTTATTAGGTTGGTTTGGGTTGCCTTTGACTCGTGTGCCCTATTCGGATTGGTCGTCATTGCATTTTCCGTCTTTGCGTTTTCCGCACCCATCCGTTTTACTAGTTCAGAGATTGAAGAGACCACGTTTCTCTTTTGTTGGTTGACGTGCCTTTGCGATTCCATCATTCTCGCTAGTTCTTCCACCTTGTCTTTTACGGCACTCAGACTGCCGCCAAGTTCATTAAGCTTGTTACTACACGATGTTCTAGCACTCTCTCTCTTCCCTTTGGGAGAGACTGCACCGCTCGCTTGGCTCGTTTCAGCAGCCTGGGCGATACATTCTGATACTCCGCTGCTATCAGTAGCCGATCGTTGCGGAGTGGAAAGTGGTGATCTCATCGTTTTATTGCTGTGTTTGAAGGGCGATTGGTGCCCGTTAGCATCTGATAAACCTACGCTTTCCTACGTTGTTGACTGCATGCCTCTACTCTTTGCTGACTGACTCTCCTCGGTATTGCGGTTGGCTCGCATTTCAACACACCGGGGTGGAGGAATCCTTATTCACCAGCCAGTTGGCTTGTGTCTTTGCCGGTTACTATTTAGTCGAACTAGCTCACTAGCCATCAGCTGATTTAGTGAGATTTTCGCGCCTTCTTCGCTCTATTATCTCACATTTTTCAGCTTACTCACTTTTTGCTGGTAGAAAAAATTAAAAATAGCTCAGCTGGATGACGCGGAAACGCTTGGTGTTAGTCCGCGACGGAACTCTTAGTTTATTTCACACACTTTGGTCACTTATTAACAATCTATCCCGTCTTATTACTAGCTTTATCCCGAAAGATTGTCGAGCTCGTTTTCAACACGTCTTACTTCACTCCTTATACGTGAGTAACCCAGATTTCAGGTACTGTTTCACAATAATCGTTACTCGCGTTGGTTGGAAGCATATCCAATCGAGGACAGTATAACAGAAACAATCGCAATAGCTTTTTACACTAACTGGGTGGCGAGATTTGGCGTGCACTGCAAAGTGACGACAGATCAAGGCAGAGAGTTCGGATCGGCGTTCTTTCGCGAGCTTACTCGACTTCTGGGAATAAAGCATTTGCGAACAACTG
>NW_023464975.1:0-9603 GCF_013731165.1 Rhagoletis pomonella
TTGCGCCAAGTTGGTCTCCTATCCAAGTATATTCCTAGATATGTCACCTCATTGGCTTGTGGAATATGGACATTCTTTAGTTTGATTGGGGGGCATACTTGCGGTATGAGTGAAAATGTTGTATGTTTACACTTCTGTTCGTTGACTTTTATGCGCCAGTTTGCCAGCCATTCTTCTATGCGTAGTAAATGTGCCTCTAGTACTCCTGGAGCTCTGTTGGGACATTTATTACGACTTACTAAGGCGGTATCATCAGCGAAGGTGGATGTGAGTATATCCTTGCTAGTTGGAATGTCTGAAGCGTAGATGATATACAGCATATGTAGACCCGAGTACACTACCTTGAGGAACGCCAGCCGTTAACGACATGCCTTCTGCAGTTAAATTAGATACTTTTACAGCAAATTTTCGGTTAGTTACGTATGATTCAAATATTTTGGGGAATTCCGGCAGTACAAATTTTTCAATTTTAAATATAAGACCATCGTGCCACACTTTGTCGAATGAATGTGCCACATCGAGAAAAATTGCAGAGCAGTACTCTCTGAGCTCAAATGCCCTTCTGATTTCATTTGTAATTCGATTAACTTGTTCAATTGTATCATGATTTTCTCGGAAGCCAAATTGGTGTGCTGGTATTAAATTGCGTTCATGAAGAAAAGGAGATATCTTTGACAGGAGTACTTTTTCGAATACTTTGGAAAGACAGGGCAGTAAGCTTATTGGTCTGTATGAGGACGGCTGTGTTGCGTAATTTCCAGGTTTGGCTATCATGATTATCTTCGACCCTTTCCATGATTTCGGAAAGTATCCGAATTTGAGGATAGCGTTGAAAAGGTCAGAAAGAATTGCTAGTGCAACATTCGGTAGCTCTATAAGCATTTTCGGAGTTATAAGTAAAATCAGCACCCCACGACTTCTTTGGATAACCTGCTTTACTATAGCTTTTACTTCTAAAGAGTTCGTCTTGGTAGGTGTGTATATATTGGTTTGCCGTGGCAGCCTGAAGTTGTTCGTTGGGCAGTTTGGCTGAAACACATTCTTTAAATGGTGTGAAAAACACTCGGCTCTCTCCTGCTCACTACGAGCCCAGGTACCACTTTGGTTCCTAATTCGCATTTCCGTAGCCACTGGTGGTTTGAAGTATTTAAGCGATTTCCATAGAGAGTATCTTTCAGTAGAATTTGGGGAAAGTTTCTTAATGTACCTTTGCAAGTTGCGATCCTCTGCACGTTTGAGTGCTTCTTTCAGTTTTCTACTGGCAACTTTATACAGTAGCTGTGAGGTTGGTGAGCGATGGCTCTGCCACTGTCTTCTTAGGCGCCGCTTTTCTGACACAAGTTTTTCTATTTCGGTGTTTGTAACTGATGTATGCGTAGGTGGTACTTGGACTTGATTTGGTGTTGCCAGGCCAGCGGCTGAAGTAAGCTAGTTGGTGTTATTTGAAGTTAGACGAGGCTCAATCGCGATGTTTTGGGTCTGTTCATATAGTTTTATTAATAAAGGGGAGTGATCGGATGATAGTTCAGGTAGAGTTTCTAATGTTATGTTATTTCTGTATATGTTTCTTGTAATTGCGAAGTCTATTAGGTCTGGTATCAGCAGATGTTAGCTCTAGTCTATTGTGCCTGTTTATAATTGTATTGTATAACTGCCGCCCTTTTGGGTTAATAAGCCGTGATCCTCAGTACGTATGATTTGCGTTGAAGTCGCCTCCTGCCAGGAATCTATTAAACAGGCTATCAAATCTTTAAAGACATTTTCAGAAATTAAAAATCGCGGTGGGCAATAAATAGCCGATAGATTCAAGTCTCAGTCGCGGTTTCGTAAGCATATGGTAGTTGTTTGCAGACAGGCTGTTGCTTTTGAGTCTAGAATATTGTGCTTTAGGCTTTTTCTAATCGGCACCGCTGCCCAAATTCTTGACAATTTGTGTACTGTACGGGACCGTTTCGCTTGTGCGGCTCCTCCACTGTTATTCTGCCGTGTAGAAGGTATCGTAAGTTTTAGATTGGGTGCACTGCGTTTTTATTGACTGGCTTTATTTCTGGCTTAAGTTCTACCTTAAACATAGGCTGAGCGATTTTTGCTCTGTTGATAATATTGACAACATTTTTAACAGCAAATCCTGCCTTCTCTAGAGCATGAGCAATATTACCAATGGGTACACTTGATTCCATACCTTTTATTACTACTTGCAGTCCTTTGCTGTTTTTTGGCTTTGGAAACTTCATTCGGCTCTTTGTCACATTCATTGCCCAGGATCGCAAACTTATTTCCCAGTAGATGGTTAATTTCAGTGGTTTTCGTTTTTGCAATTTTTGATGGATTTGCACTTTTTTTCTGCTGTGGGCTTAATTTTCGTTTGACTTGTATGTACCTATCAATACCCGTTTGAGTCAATGTACGGGTTGTTGGATTAAGTAGGTCAACTTGCGCTGAGCTTCGTTGCTTGGCTTGGGCTTGTGCCGAAATTCCCGTTTATGCAGGTGTCGGTGAACTGCGTTGTGAAGCCGCTGTCATTGCTGAAGTCGTGGTTGTAGTCTTTGTTGTGTGAGTTTGTTGTTGCGTTAGAATAACTTGGTCTACCACAAACATTGGCGACTGTGCATGCCAAGATGTAATGCACGAGATTTGGGGGGAGGGAGAGAACGATTTATCGCGATCAGCATCGTTTGTGGGGGAAACGAAAAAAAGTCGATCACCTGAATGCTTTTGGTCAGCAAGGTTTATTTCACTGCACTTGTTGCTTGTTTCACTATTCGGTAGACGCGGTGGGGCCGGAGCTGCTTTTATTTTATTTTATGTTAGCACATTTAGTTGAATTTCTCGCGGCATAGCGAAAATTCAGAAAAAGTAATTTATAATTATAGGCAAATAAGCAGAAACTTATTTATGCCTAGTATTGACTTTTCGCGTTGGTTTTGTTTTTTTTCTTTGCTTTACGTGAATTATTAATAATTTCTCGGCGGAGCGATTAAAAAACACGTCCGCACAGGTTGACAGTCAATCACCACGACTCGGTATCAAAAAAAAAAAACAAGGTTCCGTACGTCATGCGGACTGCGCCCCTCGTGTCGGTTGGGCGTGAATGGAGGGTAAAAACCGTTGTTAATAGGGACAAGAATTTCGATACGATACTATATCGATATTTTTTCCATTCGATACCGATACTTTTAAATCGATAGTTTTCAGACGATATTTTTTGGAATCGAGTACAAGAACCATTGTATCGTATCGAATGGGGAAGGCACATTACAAAGTTGATATATCTGACGTCACGTTACAAGACATTACGATACTAAAATCTCCATTGAAACTTTTTTGTTAATATTGTTTATAAATTAATATGAATTTTATGTCGAATATATTTTTTATTTTTACTTAAGCGCACCCTAGCGGTTCAGGTACAGCAATATGTTTATACTTTGGGCTTAAATTAAGGTGTAGGCATAAGGATATCAAACCTGTCGCGAAGTGGTCTCAAGTGAGCCCTAACTAGCCCTCAGACTTAAAATCTATTTTAGAGTTATTATTTTGCGGCTTTGCAATTTCGTTCGGCTTTTAGATGTTTTTGCGGTTTTATTACCTGGTACCGTTTTGGGTTCTGTTTTTGAATTTTAATTCGGTTTTTTGGTTGGGTTTTCCTGATTTATCGGTTTCCAAGAAGACCACTTACAAGAAGAAAAAGAATTAGAAGAACAGGAGATAAATTTTCTATCGGATATGAACAAGGAAATATTCCGTTTAATTAAAAATAGGCAAACACAAATTAATATGCTTAATTGACACAGGATCCTCAACAACACTATTAGACAAAAACGCACCCCCAAACTAAAAAAGGATCAAATTAGACAGGCCAATAATATTTAACACATTAAACGGACAAAGTCATACAGAATATAAGGTTATTTCCGAAATACTTGAAGAATTTAATAATCCAAATTTAATGGCTTGGGTGACCACATTTAAAAATAAAAACTTTCAGGAACTGAAGTTTTGACCCATTTTGAGAAGATTGGGAGCAATAATTAATTTAGAAGAAAATTACCTCGAAGTAAATAAAAATAAAATAAGTTTTCTAGGCGCTGGTCCTTACAAGTACGAAAACATCCACTTGTTGGAAAGCCAAGGAAATGACCCAGAAGTACTAAACAAACTTAGAAAGACTGACATGAACAAAGAAGAACAGAGAGAGCTAGAAAAACTTATAGATAATAACAGTGATCTCTTCTTTAAAGAAGGGGAATCTTTAAGCCATACCCATGAGGTTCAACACGAGATTGTCACCACAACTAACAATGCTGTGTATTCTAAAATACCACGTACCCAAAGGTTCACGAATAAGAAATTAATAAACAAATTGACGACATGCTAAAACAAAAAATAATAGTAGAAAGTACGTCCCCATATAACTCACCATTGTGGATTGTTCCAAAAAAAATGGACAACTCAGGTAAGAGAAAATGGAGGATCGTAATTGACTATAGGAAACTAAATGAAGTCACAATAAGTGATAAATTTCCAATTCCAAACATAGAAAATATTTTAGATAAACTGGGAAAAGCCGAATAATTCACAACCCTTGACTTGGCTAAAGGTTTCCACCAAGTGCTAGTCAAGAAAGGAGATAGAAAAAATATAGCATTCTCCACACCACTAGGTCATTACGAGTTCATTCGAATGCCATTCGGATTGAAAAACTCACCTGCCACATTTCAAAGGCTATTAAATTCAGTTTTAAGAGAATACATAAACAAGATATGCGTTGTCTATCTCGATGACATACTGATCTTCAGCACAAGCTTAAAGCAACACGTTATTACTGTGAATAATATGTTAAATAAACTGAGAGAACACAACCTCAAAATCCAAATAGACAAATGTAATTTTTTTCAAAGGAGACCGAATATTTGGGTCATATCCTCTCGCCGGAAGGTATTAAACCCAACCCAAAGAAAATAGAAACAATCCAACACCTAAAACTTCCAGAAACACAGAAACAAATTAAGCAGTTTCTAGGTATAACTGGCTACTATAAAAAGTTCATAAAAGACTACGCAAAAGTAGCCCACGGACTGAAAAAATATCTGAAGAAAAGTGCAAAAGTTAACAAGAACGACCCACTTTATATAGATTCATTTTGGAAATTAAAAAGATTTCTCCCAAATCCTCCAAATCTGAGCTACCCAGATTTTTCAAAGAGGTTTAAAATAGTAACAGATGAAAGTGACTTCGCGATAGGAGCTGTGCTTATGCAAAATGAACGCCCTATTAGCTATGCAAGCAGAACACTAAACGACCATGAAAAAAGATATGCAACAGTAGAAAAAGAACTACTCGCAATAGTTTGGGGAGTAGCCTATTACAGACCGTACCTTTATGGAAAGGGGTTTGACCTTTCAACCGACCATCAACCATTAGTCTGGTTCAGGGATGAAAAAGTAGGTACAATTGTATCTTTTTCCGACGTTTGATGACTTAAAGGTACATTAGGTACAGACACTAGATTTTAGCTACAATCATCTTTTGATAAGATGCATTTTTAGTTTTTTTTTCTTTTTCCTTTACCGTGCTAGTATATTTACTTTGCTTTCATTTTGAAGAATAAACAATTTTAAAGAAAAGTGGTCAAAGGGAAGACATTAAAAAAGTCATATTATGTATTATCTTAAACATTTTACATTGCATTTAGAGCAGCCACTACGAAAAATTAACACTTTGCTTAGCTATCCTCAAATTCGTATTTTTTCTATTAATTTTAACAGTTATTTTCACTAAGTCAAATTCAATGGCATTTGCGGTCAAATGAGTGAAAACAAATTGTCAAATGGGACTAAAAGATGGTATTTTGATTGATTTAGATGAGAATAGGCCTGCAGGCGTGTACATCCACTGATAAAGCGGCTATTTGTAAGTTTTTGGCCCATAATATCATCGATAAAGGTAGGGATAAAGGCAAGAAAGTTGTGTCAAAATATGGCGACAAATTTTGTTGTCAAAATATGACATAATGAAAACCAGCCTTTATTCACACATACAGTTCAGTGTCTAGGATGTCTTCAAATTTCATATTTTCTTTATATGAGAACTATAGTTATTTGACCCATATTCGCTTTTTGATTTCTGGAAATATATTTAAAATGCTTTCGAAATTACTTCCAGCAATTTGATTATTTTCTCTAGACTAGCTGCACCTATCGAAAGGAATCGGATAAATAAGCAGACTTTTCCTGTTGTTTTAAAAAAAGCTGGATAAAGAAGTATACTTCGCAAAGTGTGTTTTTTGTCTTTTTCGCCAATATTTTTCAGTAGCCAAACTTAGACAAAAACAACGCTTCTCCGATTCCCATTAGATTATATGTAGTCTATAGATATAGGCTCAGTTAAAAAAAAAACATCCATCTTTTGTATACATGTTTTAAACAACATTTATAAAAAAAAACTACAAATGAATGATGTAACTTACTTACTTAGGTACAATCTGTCTCATTTAGGTACATTTATTTTATGATATTAGGTACAATCTCAAATTTCCATTTTTCAACCCTGGTCTGGTTATATCACAAACACAAGGGAAAAGATATTAACCCAAGGCTGCAGCGCTGGTTACTAGAACTAGACGAATATAATATAAATATAAATTACATAAAGGGCAAAGAAAATAAAGTTGCAGATTTTCTCAGCAGAGTTCATAACCAAACAGGAGAAATTTACATGACGGAAGAAAACGAAGACAGCATGAGTACATGTGCAACTATTCACTCTCAACAAAAAGAACTTAATGACCATTTTCCTATATTGGAAACAGCAGTGAATCGGTTTGCAACACAAATTATTCTGACTGACAGTAAAACTAAAGAAATTGAAATAGTCAATAATAAAAGAAAAATTTACATTAACACGGACAACATCTCCTCGAATTTTATGACCGATATATTCAGAAGATATCTGAAAAGTGGAAAAATCGGAATATTTTCCGAACTTCCAGACAGTACGTACAATAAAGTGCAACTAAAACTTATATCACTTTTTGGCTCTAGCCTGAAGTTCGTTAAATGTAGCTACCACGCCAAAGAAATGTCCAGTATAGACGAAACATACAAACAAATACACAAATATCACAAATTCGAGACTGGACATAGTGGTATAACCGAAACCTACGACAACATTAAGAAGAAAATATATTTCAATAACCTTAAAGAATTAGTTCAAAAATATATTAACAACTGTGACATTTGCAACAAAGCAAGATACGACAGGAATCCACCAAAACCCAAATTCCATACCACAGAGACACCAACAGACATAAATCAAATTGTACACATAGACGTTTATGCAATTAAAAAACATAGCTTCGTTACATTTATTGATACATTTTCTAAACAAGCAACAGCTTTATTCCTTGAAGACAGAAACAGTCAGACAATTATCGAAAAGCTCAGACTCTTTTTCTCAATGAGAAAAAAAACCCATCAAAATTATAACAGACAATGAATTGAACTCAGTAAACGTAAAAGACTTCCTAAGACAAGAAAATATCGACATACATTTTACTAAACCAAACAGCCACAAGGCAGCTAAGACATAGAAAGACTTCATAGCACAATATCCGAAAAGTTTAGAGTGCTAGAAGCAAAAGCATAGAATTTTACAATAAATCTATACACAGTGCAACCAAAGAAAAACCACAAGATATAGCAGAAGGAAAAATTAATAAGAATATTATTAACGAAAGACTAAACAAACTAAAAAACAAAATTATAAGCAAGAAAAATAAAAAAAGAGAAACATATATACAGGACCAACAGGAAGGTTACATCAAGAACTATAAAGCACTTAGGCATAAGCATGAACCTAGATATAAAAAGTCTAAATTAGAAAATATCCATCCAACAAACACTAAACGTAAAAAGAAATTTTCAGATACAATTAATACTGACACTTTTACTGCTGACGCTGACGATAATAATGGCAACACTAACGATACAACCTATTGAAAGTCCAGACAGATATGCCGAAATCCAACTCGACAAAGTAGGCTTTATTCAAAATTACTGTAAAATCATCCATGTAATAGAAATTAATAAAATTCTTGAAATTGTAAATATCTTACAACAAAATATAAGAGCAACAAAAGTAGAAAATAGGTTACTTTTAGAAGATTAATTTAACAGAGTGAGAACAAAATTTTTAACAATTTTACCTCACACACATAAGAGAGCATTACCAAATGTACTAGGTACTGGACTAAAACTTTTAACAGTAACAATGGACGACAATGACAGAACAGAAATAGAAACACATTTAAAAATTATTGACGAGAACAACCATAACGCAATAGAAAACTTAAATAAAAATATTAGAATTAATAACCATTTTAGCAAAACATTTAAGGAACTTAAATTAGCAGTAGAAAATGACAGACGAAATGTCATACAAAAGTTTGATGATTTAAATATAGAAAACGATAAGATAATTAAACGACTATCGTACATAGACCTTCTCTTAAAAATTAAAAAACAACATAGAACATATAATTAATAATATAACGTCCTCAAAACTTAACACAATGACAAGCCACATCCTTACAGAAGAGAACAGAAAATGGTTTGATTTTATTAAAAAACTCACCAGGCTATAATCTTACCAGCAATTGTGACAGTAGAAACATACTACTAAAAAGAAACTATCTGCTCACCTTCCATAATTATACAATAAATCTAAATAATCAAACTTTCAAAAATACAAACAAACAGTTCAAAGATAATTTTGTATTACCAAATTACATAAAAGTCAACAACACCAAAGTTGAACCAACTTTCGACGAAATAATATTAAATAATATTCAAAATGTAGAGAAAATAAAAGAACTTAAGTAGCATAAAGTAAGTCATTCACAATTCGCTGTTGTAATATTCATAATAATTTTAATAACTATCATATTACTGATTATTGCCGTTACCCTTGCACATACGAAATATAAAAACATTAAAATAAAAATCGAGGAGTATTTTCAAACAAAGGGGGGAGAAGTTACATCAACTCCACCGCCAACTTACATTCCAGCTATTAACTGGGCAAGGTAGCAACAGTATAATATTGCTTACCTTGCACTTTTCAAAATTTAACATATGAAATTGCAAGAGGTAAACGAACCAATGATTTCGCAATTATCCAGTTGCGAAATCAATGGATAAGCAAAAATAAGTAGAAGTACATTATAAGCATAATATGTAAGAAATACATGTTAATCAAAATAAACGTAGAATAAGCACAATATTGTTATAAATAATACTGTTAGCTTGTAAGTAAGGGCAGTTCTGAAGAACCAATAAAGAAGTGAAAAGCAAATTTAAACTTTGGTTTTTTTTATTGAGCTGAAGCTCAACATCCGTAATTCGCGTACCAGTCGAGTCAGTCGGGACTCTGAAGCCGAAAAATCTTTCGAAGAGGGACGTGCGCTTCGACGGTGAGAAGTTGGGACTTTCGGTTCAGTTCGTTGAAAGGTTCGACGAGTTGAACGAGGCCCGCGGTGCGACCCCTGCCCAACTTCCTCGAGGTGCGGTCGACCTGTTTTCGGGTAAGGCGCTGCTGTGGTTT
>NW_023464976.1:0-9600 GCF_013731165.1 Rhagoletis pomonella
TTTGTTTCTTTACAGATATTTATCACTAGCAAGGCGAATTTACACAATATAGTGTTATACCATGTTCGGACCGACAACGAAAATACTGTAAGCTGTTCGCACCGGCTGTTGGAGTTTTCGTTGACATTTCTTTCATCCTTTGTTTACAGTTTTGCTACGAAAAAACAAAACCATAATATTTTTCTTTCATTTTCTTATTATTAGCAACCTTTATCGTTTATTTATATTTTAATTTGGTCAGCCAATTGGCAATAAATCCCAACTAGCATATTAGAGATGATAAAATATGACTTACACTTCGATAAATATATCTAAAAAACAAGTGAAGACACCGATTGGAATTGGTGGAATGTGAGTTTTCAAGTAGTTTACAGCGAAAACTGGTTTTCGTTTGACAGATTTTACAAGGACGAAAACACAAGTTTTAGGTCGAAAACCAGTCTTAGCAACTAAAACATGTTTTCGATGGCGGTCTGAACATGGTATTAATAATAATAATAATATCCCAACGGTTTTTACCCTCCATTCCCGCCCATCCGCACGAGGGGCGCAGTCCGCATGACGTACGGAACCAATATTTTAAATTTTTGTGCCGAGTCACGATAGGCAGGAGTTTGTTAAGTGTCGAGATCTAAAACTGTTCAGCTACAGAACTAAATTCATCAGCTGATTTTATGTATTTATGTCAATAATTCACTTATTGAGAGAGGAGAGTATCGCTTTCTTAATGCTGAAAAGCGGATCTGATATATCAAACGTGCTGGAATGAGAGTTAAAATCCTGGCATAAGCAACGGAGTGGGTCGCGCAATTCAAAATTGGTTTTACAAGCTTTCAGAAATATGGGACAAAAGTGTCTTGATACGCGTGACGGAACATTAAAGCTTACATCAGCCAGAAGAGACGGACTTGAAATTGAGCCTGTCAGTAATTTAACCATAATAATTATACCAAGCACTTCCCTGCGACTGGCAAGTGTAGGAAGGTTAATAAGTTTTAAGCGACTCGTATAAGGTGGAAGACTATATTGAGAATCCCATCGGAAATTTCTTAAAGCAAAAAGTAGGAATTGTTTTTGAATTGATTCTATCTTGTCTGAGTAAATTTGATACCTTGGATTCCAAACCACCGAGCCGTATTCCAGAATCGGCCTAACTAATGTTGTAAACAGGGTTTTAGTGATATACGGGTCACTAAATTCTTTTGACCATCGTTTCACAAATGCAAGTACACCTTTAGCAATGTTGACTGTCACATTAATGTGAAGATTAAAATTAAGCTTAGGATCCATTGTGATACCAAGGTCCACAAAATTGTATACCTGTTCCAGGTTATGGTTACCTATTATATAAGAAACTGGCAGAACAGCTCTTCGCGAGAAGCACATTACTTTACATTTCTTAAGATTTAGAGGCATAAGATTTACTTTACACCAGTAAGCCATGCTGTTTAAGTCTGATTGTAGCAAAGACCTTTCTTCAATTGAAACGTACGATTTATAAAGTTTTACATCATCTGCATACATTAAAATGTTGGAGAATTTTATATCTGTAGAAATATCGTTTATAAAAAGCAAGAACAGAATCGGGCCTAGGTGGCTACCCTGAGGGACTCCTGAAGTAACATCAATGACGTCAGAGATAGTATTTTTAAACAATACCCTTTGTGATCTATCATAGAGGTATGAAGAGATCCAACGTATAAAATTAGGTGGAAGACCAAGAAGATCAAGTTTATAGATGAGCAACGAGTGGCACACTTTGTTAAATGCTTTACTGAAATCAGTATATATAACATCAACAGTTTTGCTCTCACTAAATGCTTTTGAGATATAGGATGTTAATTCAAGCAAATTTGTAGAAGTTGATTTGCCCTTGCAAAATCCATGTTGACTGTATGAAATGCTTGAAGTGATAGAATGCGTCAACCGATTTGTTATAATTGCTTCAAATAATTTAGGAATTGCAGAAAGCTTAGCTATGCCCCGGTAGTTCTCCACTGAAGACCTGCTACCGCTTTTATGTAAGGGGGTTATGAACGATTCCTTCCATACAGTTGGAAAAACGCCCTCTTTAAGATACAAATTAAATAAGGCTGTTAACGGCTCATAGAGATAATCAGCACAATTTCTAAGAAAACAAGTGGGGATCTGGTCAGGACCATAACTAAAAGACTGCTTTAAGGACTTCAGGTAAACTAAAACATCATCGGGAGATATTATAGGGTTATGTATTGAGTTAATTGGACTTAGTTTAAAAGGATAGTCAAAGTATGCTTGGGAGTTAGTGGAATAATTGGATTTAAAAAACTGGGCGAACATGTTAGAAATTGTTTGATTATCACCAGAGACGGTATTTTGATACTTCATGGCGGAAGGAAACCCACGTACATTTCGCTTGGAGTTTACGAAATCATAAAATGATTTGGGGTTATATATTATACGTCGTTTGATTTTACACAAGTAATCTTTATAACACTTTTTGTTTAATTCAAAGAACTTGTGACGCAAAAGTGAGTATTTTACATAGTATGAGTGTAAGCCGGTTTTTTTGTGTAATCTAAAATAACGTGACTTTCTGTTTTTCAAGTTTCTCAGTTCTTTAGTGAACCATAACTGTGTTTGTTCTACAGGAACACACATGCGTTTAGGCACATACTTTTCAAATAATCTATGTACAGTAAAATTAAAAAGTGCAACGCTTTGCTCAACTTTTTCTTTGTATATAGGCCACGACAATTTAGACAATTCTTTATTCAGTTTTTTAAAGTTGGCTTGCGAAAAATCAAAGCGAATATTTGGCTCGTATGTTTGGACATCGCAATTTTGACCATCGTTTATAATCTCGTAAGATATCTCAATAGCAGGGTGGTAGACATCTTCGGGCAAAACTAGTGGGTCACATTTATTTACAGCCGGCTTAGATGCATCATCAACATAAACAAGATCTAATACTTTGCCAAACTTATTGCGAAGTACATTAACTTGATTAAGGCAGAGTTCAGCCATCTCCTCTAAAAATACGTTGTACAATATCATTGTCAATGATGTTCCATGATACATTTGGTAAATTAAAGTCACCCAACACAATCAATGAATCAGAGGGTTTAATCATTGAATTAATTGATTTCAGTAAAGATACATGTTTCGAATACAGTGATAAGTCAGATCGGGGAGGAATATAGCATAGAGCTAAGTATGTAAACCCCCTTCCAACCTGAACACGAATGCATTTGAATTCTGCAGATTCGATGTGTGGAAGACTAACTTCTTCAGATGGTATTGAAGAGTCTACGGCAAAGAGTACGCCACCGCCGACTCTGTCATCCCGATCTTTTCTGTAGATATGATAATTATTTGAAAGAATCTCTGAATTAAAAGTGTGAGGTTTGAGCCAAGTTTCAGTCAAAGAAATTATATTATAATTGCATTCAAGGCCATTAAGATATAAATTCGTTAATTTTGTATTTATGCCTCTTACGTTTTGATAATAAATACTTAAAGCAGATTTAGTAATCAGTTTTTTGGTTCTGTATTCTGACGGGGAATATTTGCTAAATTATTATTTTTGTTGGGCCTATACTCAAATTCACGAACGAAAGCTCCGGAGGGCCAAAAAGAACTACTAAGCAGCATGTCAAAATTTTCTAAATTTACGTCTATTTTAAATGAAGAAATATTTCTTTCATATTTAAAATTAAATTTTCTGATACTTAAGTTGACAGTTTTAACTTTGGACGAGATGTAAAACTTTATATCGTCCTCGGAAGTATCCCTCGAAAATCTAGATAAAAATATAGACTTCTTTGGGGGAACCACAACCAGTCTCCTAGTATCAGACTCGATTACCGGCGGACGGGGTTGAGTAACTGAGTTACTAGTTGAGGGTAGAGTAAGCGTTGGAAGATTGGATGGCGGTGCCACAACTTCAACGGGGGACGGGGAAGATACTGCAGGGTCGTTATTATTAGAAGCAGGCTTTGATGTATGTTCTTTTGAGGAAGATAACTCCGTTGTCTGTGGACATGGAGAAGAAAGGTTAATTAAGTCATTCGGAAGAGTGTTCTGACGTGGAACGGTCCTTTCATTAGGCGGACTATGAAGACGCTTACGTTTTGACACATGAATGTCCTTCATAGATTGTACGGTATCTAAGCATTTAAAAGATTTAAATACATTTTCGTAATGTTTAAATTTTTCGGTCAGTACCGACAACTCTCTCCCTACCTCAGAAAACCCATTTCTGGTTTGCCTAAACAACTTAAAAAGATCAACTTCGGTTGACCTGCACTTTAAGCAAGACCAGCGAAGACCTTTGCCATCATTAATAGCGTCCAGAATTCTTCCTGTCAAACCAGCACATTTTAGATGGCAAATACCATCACAGAGCCAGCACGATAAGTAGCGTTCAGATTCGCTTTTGATTTGGCAGTTATCAAGATCACACTTCATATTGAAAGATTTAATAACACTTATGTTAATAAAAAGACAAGCAAAATAAGTTTAACATAACACACACAACAATTCAGGAGCTGATGTATTTAGCTTAAAAATATATGTAGCGAACAGTTTGAGTATCACTGTAATGTGACACTTAATAAACGCAGCGCAACCAGCTGTGACAAGAAATACTAAACGAAGTAAACAAAAAGAGCAAAAAGAAATGTGCAAAAATAGAAACGATCTCAGTGAACTACAAAGGAATAACAACAACAATGATAACAACAAATGACTCGGCAAGATTAGATGTAAGCTAGTGAAATTTAATTAAATTTAATAAAAACCACAAAAATCACAAAACTTTCAATTAGCTTCGGTTATTATCACACTAAGATGCTCGTAGGCACTTTTTATAGCAACTTTTACTCAAAATTAGCACAATAAACTTTGCAAAATACAAAGACCAATCAAGGCACAAATAAGTAGAACTTCACAGCTTGACGTTTGCGTATGTATGTATGCCGTCAAGAATAATAGAATAAATTTCTCGTGTAAAAATAAACAAAACCGAAGGGAATGATAAAAGAAAATGTCAGAAGAGTCAATTATATTAATACTCCATTTTTCTATAGGAAATGAGTTTTAATTGCTTTAAATTGTGAAAATATGATTTGTAATAATTAATAAATAAAGTCTGCAAACTGTGGAAAACTGTGATTTTAGTGAAAATAGGCATAAGTGCAGAATACCCCTGCAAAAATCGCGACTACTCCATACATGCGTGTAAAGAGTACTCCCTAAGGACCAAAGAGTACTCCAAAATTAACCACAATTCATATAAAAAAATATGGTCCAATTAACATTGCGATGTCCTAGGGCAGGACCATATACTCCATCCCTGCATTACATCAGAGTAGCACAAAACTACTCCAACATATTAACAATGGCATTGTTGTTATATTTTTTCGTTTGTACACGCTTTTGTTCTTCACTTCTCAAATGCTTTTTCGAAATTCATAAAAACCAAGCCAAAAATTAAAAATTACATGTTGCCTCTGATGGCATTCGAACCCGAACATGCTGGGAGCTAAGAACTAACAGCGAGCATCTCTACACATTCAGCTACAGCCAGCATGAGCTTTCAAATGCTCAACTTCAATCACATTTCGATAAAACACGAGCAGTTATCGGATAACAAACAATAAGCTGGCGTAGAGACACGAGTTGGTCCCCTACAGCATGACAGAGGAACACTTTTGTAAGTACTCCAATTTACCACAAATAGACTACATGGTCCAACGATTTTTGCAGGGACGGCCCGTTAAGCTAGAAAGAAACGAAGCAGTGGCGTTGTCCACCCTTTTTTTCTAATTCTAATGGTATAAAATTTTTTTGGTGCAAACTTATATTGCAGGTGCTATGGAGTGGGAAAGGGGCAATTTTCTTTTTATTTTATTTTTGTAAACAGAATAAAAATTGTAACCACATAACCTGATAACCAGGCAAGTGTGAACAACACTAAATTTCACTCTGTGAGCGTAATTTTGTAATTTTTCCCGTTCGTCTTCCTGATACTTATCTGCTACAAAAGTAAAGAAACAAAGCTAGTGTGTGTGTACTTAATACACCACGAAATTTGAATATGAGCCAGTGTTGCCATGGACAAATTTTGTTTCCTACCAAACTCAACCAAAACCTACCAAAATTGTATTTAAGTTTTTAGTATATTTTTGATGTCAAGTTTATTAAAAATGTAGATAACATAACATTTAGAAAAACCAAAATACAGCTAGTACAATAAAAACAAATTAACTACGCATAGACATTCACCTACCAAAATCCAATATAGCCAACCAACCTACCAAATGGAAAATAAACCTACCAGTTTTGATAGGAAAACCCCATTTTTGGCAACACTGATATGAGCTATTAAACATTCCACAAGTAGTGTTGCCATTAGCCTTACCATTTTGGTCAAATTGGTAGTTTTATTTTCCTTCGGTAGACAAAATTGTGTAGGGCTCTTCTGCATTGACTGAGTTCAGACACGGAAACTTTTGGCGCGGAACTGGTTACTTGTAGGATTGCATTCTACTGTTCTAGCGTAGTGTTCGTTTGTAAAAATTGTAAGCAAAATTGTCGATTGGCGATTATAAAAAGTTGCTGTTGATGCTGAAAAGCTCTAAAGTCTACTAAATGCTATATGTTCTATAGGTATCCATTGCATTTTCTTTTACTTTTTAGACATAAGATAATTGATATAAATTGAATTAATCTCAAAGATTAAAATTTTTACATAAAGTAAATATGAAACGAAATAAAATATCATGATCTGATGATACAAAAATTGGTTGTTTGGAAACTGATTTGGTAGGATTTTTGGAACGTAAAAATAACTGCAGTGGCAACATTGGTTGGTATGGTTAATACACCAATGGTGAGGATTTCTTTCACTGTTCTCAGCAAATTAAATATGCCGAAAAATATGTTTTGGTATATATAGTCATGGCAAAAAAAATAGGGGCACGACATTTTGATTAGTTTTTGTTTTTGTTTGATTAATGATTATTATATTTTTTATTCAAAAAATACAGCTTATTATCTAACAAAAACCATATAAGTCGGAGTTTGAAAATTGTAGAAAAATTATAAAAGCTCAAAAAGATTTTACAACAACGACAAAATTTGTATTACGAATGTACAAGTAGCTAAAAATTAACGTTGCTTTTACTTTAACTTTTTTGTCGGATTTACTTCCATATAACGAATAAACACAATCTATTTTTATATGGAAGAAAACCGCTACACGGTCAGCAAAAAATATCAAAAATCAACGCCTTTCTTAGTTACTTGTTGTTGTAAAATCTTGTTGAAAAAAGATTTTTATTAGATAATGAGCTGTATTTTTTAAAAAATACCAAAGATTAAGTAAACGAAAGAAAAAGAGCAAAGCTGGCCAAAATGTCGTGTCCCTATTATTTTTCACAATACTGTATTTCCCAACTGTGCATTGTTCGTCTTTTTTAATTGACAAGGTACATTTTTTATACCAAATTCTCAAATTGAATGGTGTAAATTGTGAATATTTCTAAGTCTAAGGCAAAATAAATACACCGTTCTTTTGGCTTGGTAAATATTTTGTACCAAACTCAAGAATCAGTGTAAGTTTTCGACGACGATCATATTATCAAAGTATTATGAAGGTAAGGCTATGTTTACAACCTAGAGTAATGGCGTTGCGCGATGCGATGGATATCGCTCGATCAAAATTAGGCGTGTATTATTTGACAAGAAATTTAAGCTATTAGCTTATTTTGTGTGGAAGTCGTAGCCAATATAGTGACTCCTTCGCCAGCATAATCGCTATCGATTAAAAAGCAGAAAGTGTTTAAAGTGTAGCAAAATTATACACGATTAAATATTAGGTTTTACCCACACGAGACCGCGGCTACCCGCGGGTGCCCAAAATGTCCAGAAAGCTTTCCTCACTCTAGAAAAATGGGTAATAGAGAGCGCATACCTTCCACTTTTGGATCGTAAATGTCTTCTTCTTCGTGCCCGAAACAGCCCGGACTTTTTTTCCGGGCAGAAATGTGCAAGAAGTCAATTTTAAATAACAGCTGTTGTTTGTTTACATCCGATAGCAAATTTTGTAAAATACAGAAATGGAAAATTTCACTAAAGGTTCGGAAATGTAGGTATCTGCTAATTTTATTAGATTTCTTGATTCCGGGCACGAAAAGTAGTTTTTTGCGTTCCTCACGCTCTGGGCACTTTTGGCACGGGTTGACACATTTTTGACACTTGTGAGAGAGTAACTTAATTTTACGCTCTAATTACTGAAACAGCCCGGAAAGCGTATGGAACAAACCTATTTATAATAGGGAAGTTCACGATTTTAGGTGTAAAGTTGGCAAATGCTATTCATCGTGAACTGCCCTATTATAACTAGTTAATCGTGTATGATTTTGCTATACATTAAACACTTACGGAGATCTTTTTATTTGTTTCTATAACCTTTTGACAATTCATGCTGAAACCTAAGCATATTGTACTGTATGTAATAGCAGTAGAAGAGCTGTTTTGATTTATTATGTACACATGTACATATATGTATGTATGTATGTATGGCTTTAAATATGAGAAAAGCTATTCACTTTACAAAAGACATATTTTTCATTTGCTTTCACAGCGATAAACACGAACGACTGTGTAAATGATGGCTAGTAGCGATTTTTATGTATTCTCGCTACGCTAATACGCTAGGTTGTAAACTTAGCCTAATCCTGACACTCGGCTGGCCGCCATATTAAAGCTGTATGACTATTATTTAGCTAATTTAACAATTTCATTATGTACATTGACTCAACTATGCCACTTTATGGATATTTTCGACCCTGTTTTAAACAGCGCACCTCTTAGAAATTAAAAAATGGCCAAAAAATCACTACTTTCAAAATATATTTTTTTCCAGATTTATTTAAAATCTTCAAATCCTCATCAATTTTGAGGCGCTCGATTTTTAGAGGGGGTAGGACCGAAATTCACTCGACAGAATGTACCTCGTTTTCAAATTAGGAACTCACATTCATATATATTCGCGATTCTCATACCTGCATATTATGAATGCTGAGAGTTATAAAAAGAATTCCAAGTTGCGCAGATTAAAAAAGAGCTTCGGTGTAAATTTTATGTCTGAGTTAATTTTAAATTTGATTATTAGTAAATTTTATTCCTCGAATCTTTTCGTACTCTTCACACTCATGGGAATATATATTTATGCTAGAATATGATGTAAATAATTTACCATTATGGTGTATGATTTGAGCCAATTATGAGTACGTATTTTGCACCAACGGAGTTTATTTTATGTTCTAGAAACAAGAAAACTTGTATACCACTGGCATAATATATATACAGAAAATCAGTAAAAAAAAATTACGGTAGGTGTAAATAATACACGAAACAGCGGTATAACCTTTACACTGAATCGAAATAAACTGTTCAAAAACTGCGCTTAGAAATGGCATATTTTTTATATTGAAAATGTATATCACGTCGATGCAAAATATACACAAAATATTTTGGTGCATTTTTGACTTTTGTGCTACTTGAGCACTCGTCGACGAAATGCACCACTCGACACGGTGTCGGTAGAGAAGT
>NW_023464977.1:0-9599 GCF_013731165.1 Rhagoletis pomonella
GTGACGTGATTTTATGTGATGTGATAGGATGTCATGTCATGTGTTGTTATATCCTCTGATGTCATGTCATATGATGTCATACCATATGATGTCATGTCATGTGATGCCACGTCATGTAATGTCATGTCATGTCATACGATGTCATACCATGTGATGTCAAGTCATGTGATGTCATGCAATATAATGTGATGTCATGTCACGTGATATCGTGTGATGTGATATCATATTATGTGATATAATATCATGTGATGTCTCTTCATATCATGTGATAAAATGTGATGTGATGTCATGTAATGTGATCACATTCCATGTTCCGATTAGTGTATCGATAACCCTGTTGATAACTGTGTCGATAAAAATACCGATAACAATATCCATAAACATATAGAAAAATACAACGATTGTAAAATCAATTAATTCATCGATAAATATAACAATCATCAGTATCGATTATTGTACATATCGTTAACAATGTAAATGAATAAAAAGATAACAAAATCAATTATTTAATCGATTATTATACCGATAACAATATCCATTATTGTATCGATAACAATATCGATTATTATATTGATTATTATATCGATTACAATAGCGGTTATTTAATCAATAACAGTATCGATAACTATATCGATTATTTTATCGATAGCAATATCGATTATTATATCGAGTTTTATATCGATAACAATATCGATCTTCATCCTCATCCTTTTCTTCATATTTATCTTTATTTTTGCATATTCCTCTTCACCTTTACCTTAAAGTGTTTAAATTTACTTTAATCTTCGTTTTTGCCTGTACCTCTAGGCATCTTTGTTTTTGTTTTTATTCTCAAACCGCTAAACCGCTGAGAACTACTTCCATGTGCATTATTCCCCTTGAATTTGACAATTTACTTCCAACCAACCAACTTCCGCTAAAGAAGTTTCACTTCATAAATTCAAGAAATGTTCTTACCCTTTCAGTTACCCTAATTCTTATGTATCTGTCATTGTCTCCATTTTCGTCTTTATCTTCACTTTTGCCTTCTTTTTTTTTGACTTGATCGTTATCATTTATTTCTTCATCTTCATATTTATCTTTAGTTCAAAGCTTAATTTCAAATGTGTAGTGAAACAACAGGCGAAGCATGTCAAATTGAACATGTTGCAGCAACATCTATACACAATTCGAAAATGTTTAAACGACGGGTTTGGCCGTAATTTTCAACCAATTGTGAAACCATAAAAACTCTGCTCATCTACGGAAAAATGCCTTTCCAACGGTGTTCTTGGTTTCGAAATCGGTTCGGTAGAATCGCCAAACGAACGGAGACAAAATTTATGTTAGCGTATATAGATTTATAACTGAATATTTTATTAAAAATACTTTTACAAACCTATTTTCCTTACTAGCGTCAATTTTTGTTTACTTTAATATTTGACATTCCTCTTCTTCTTCGCAAGTATAATCGATAAAACTAAGTTAGACACCAAAAAGTTATCGGTTTATTCTGAGATATTTTTAATTATAACTTTGCATGGCTAATCTCTTTTTCTAATAACAGATTAGGGAGTTAAGCTCGAAAATTAGGATAACCTTTTTATATGTAAAGCTATTATTAAGCGATTCAGTTACATACATACAAATGTAGGTTAGGTTAGAAATTAAACATTAATTTCACTTAATTTTATTCATTTTTCTGATTTAATTTTTTTATTCATTTTCATTTTTAATTATTTTAATACATGAAATTATCGGTATGATTGGTAAAATATACTTGTGACTGGAGGATGGTTCCGTGCGCAGAAGTGGAAAACTTTTGACTGCCATTCACCTGGGAGTGGCCAGAAGCGATTCTTGTGCGTACGGTTCAAATCGCAGCTCACAACGTCCGGATATTTATATCCACGTATCCTCTGGGTAGCAACCAAACACCCGTTTGGGAGCGAGCTAAAGTGAGAAGGCGTAAAACTTCGTGTGCGCTGGGTTTGGGTCCCGCCACGTTAAAACCCCGCCCAATGAAAAGAAGCAAACAGCCTCGGATGAGACCCCCTTTTTCTGATGACGACCACGGCAAACGTATAAAGGACTATGATTTAAGGGTATGCACCTGGAATATCCGGACCCTTAATGGGGAAGGTGCCTCTGCCCGGCTGGTTGATGTCCTCGGGAAGAAAAGGGCTGACATCACCGCCATCCAAGAAATGCGATGGACGGGGCAAGGCAAAGTAAGCGTGAAGCCTTGCGACGTCTACTACAGTTGCCACGTAAAGGAGCGCAAATTCGGTGTTGGATTCGTGGTAAGAGAGAGACTCCGTCGCCGAGTACTGGCGTTCACCCCGGTGGACGAACGTCTAGCCACAATCCGCATCAAAGCTAGATTCTTCAACATCTCGCTCATCTGCGCCCATGCCCCGACGGAAGAGAAGGATGAGGCGTCCAAGGATCTCTTCTATGAGCGCTTGGAACGTACATATGAGCGCTGCCCCCGACACGATGTCAAAATCGTGCTTGGCGATTTTAATGCCAAGCTGGGCAAGGAAGGGATCTTTGGCGCCACTGTCGGAAAATTCAGCCTCCACGACGAAACGTCCGATAACGGACTGAGGCTGATCGACTTCGCCGGGGCCCGAAATATGGTAATATGTAGTACTAGGTTCCAGCATAAGAACATCCACCAAGCTACATGGCTGTCTCCAGATCGAAAAACGAGAAACCAAATCGATCATGTTGTGATAGACGGAAGGCATGCTTCAAGCGTTTTGGACGTACGTACACTCCGAGGGCCAAACATCGACTCGGACCACTATCTTGTTGTAGCCAAGATACGCACCCGCCTCTGTGCAGCAAAAAATGTGCGCCCAACAATGCAAGGAAAGCTTAACGTCGAAAAGCTGCAATCACAACAGACGGCCAATTTATTCGCCACTCGACTCACACACCTGCTCTCTGAGAGCACTCTTCAACAATCCGACGTACGCGAGCAGTGGAACCACATTTCCCGATCACTAAGTACCGCCGCCGAAGAAGTAGTTGGATTTCAGCGAGCCCGAAAGAACAACTGGTACGCTGCGATCGGGCGCAACGCGAGCCATGTGGGACCGTTATAGGGAACTGAAGAAGGAAGCGAGACGTATTTGCCGCAATAAGAAGAGAGAGGCCGAAATACGTGAGTGCGAAGAGCTTGAGATGCTGGCCGACAGGAAGAACGCCCGAAAATTCTACCAGAGGGTTAGGCGACTTACGGAAGGTTTCAAGACCGGGGCGAACTCCTGTAAGAACAACAATGGCGACCTAGTGACCGATGTCCAGAATATACTTAAATTGTGGAGGGAACACTTTTATAACCTACTGAATGGTAGCAGCGCTGAAAGTAGTGAGGAAGACGAACCCGAGTCCCCAGTCGATGATGATGGAGTAGCTGTCCCATCGCCTGACTATGACGAGGTACGAATAGCGATTACGCGGCTGAAAAACAACAAAGCTGCTGGAGCTGACGGCCTGCCAGCTGAGCTATTCAAGTACGGCGGCGAGGTGCTGATGAGGTGCATGCATCAGCTCGTATGCAGAATATGGTCAGATGAACGCATGCCCGACGACTGGAATTTAAGTGTGCTCTGCCCAATGCACAAGAAAGGCGACCCCGCCATACGCGCCAACTACCGCGGAATTAGTCTTCTAAGCATAGGTTACAAGGTCTTATCGAGCGTATTGTGCGAAAGACTGAAGCCCACCGCCAACGAGCTGATTGGACCTTATCAGTGTGGCTTTAGGCCTCGAAAATCCACCATAGATCAGGTATTCACAATACGCCAAATCTTGGAAAAGACCCGCGAGAATAGGATCGACACACACCATCTATTTGTCGATTTCAAAGCCGCTTTCGACAGCACGAAGAGAAGTTGCCTTTATGCCGCGATGTCTGAATTTGGTATCCCCGCGAAACTAATACGGCTGTGTAAAATGACGTTGAGCAATACCACCAGCTCCGTCAGAATAGGGAAGGACCTCTCCGAGCCGTTTGATACCAAACGAGGTTTCAGACAAGGGGACTCCCTTTCGCGTGATTTCTTTAATCTTATGTTGGAGAAGATAATAAGATCCGCAGAACTGAACCGCTCAGGCACAATACTTTATAAGAGCATACAATTGCTGGCGTATGCCGACGACATCGATATTATCGGTAAAAACAAGGGCTACGTCTGTTCTGCCTTCTCGGGATTGGATAGAGAAGCAAAGCGAATGGGTCTGGTGGTGAACGAGGACAAAACGAAGTATCTCCTGTCAGCACACAAACAGTCAGAGCATACGCGTCTTGGCACCCACGTCACTGTTGACAGTTACAAGTTTGAAAAAGTAGACGACTTCGTTTATTTGGGAACCAGCATTAACACCAATAATAATGTCAGCCTTGAAATCCAACGGAGAATCACTCTTGCCAACAAGTGCTACTTTGGGCTGAGTAGGCAATTGAGAAGTAAAGTCCTCTCTCGTCGTACAAAGATCACACTCTATAAGTCACTCATCATGCCTGTGCTGGTGTATGGCGCGGAAGCATGGACAATGAAAGCATCTGATGAGGCGGCTCTTGGAGTTTTCGAGAGAAAGATTCTGCGAAAGATTTACGGACCTTTACGCGTTGGTGATGGCGAATATCGCAGACGATTTAACGATGAGCTGTATGAGCTTTACAACGATATAGACATAGTGCAGCGAATTAAAATTCAGCGGCTCCGCTGGCTTGGCCATGTCGTTCGGATGGACAGAAACGCTCCTGCTCTGAAAATATTCAACGCGGGCCGCGATGCTGGTAACAGAGGAAGAGGAAGGCCTCCTCTGCGTTGGAAAGACCAGGTGGAGAAGGACTTGGCTTCACTTGGCATTTTCAATTGGCGTCAGTTAGCACAGAAGAGAAATGACTGGCGTGCTGTTTTGGACTCGGCCAAAATCGCTTAGGCGGTTACAGCGCCAAATAAGAAGAAGAAGAAGATATACTTGTGACTCAAGGGCGTTAAAATATCTTGGAAACACCGCATCAGCTTATATGTTTGAGCTTATAGTTTGAGCATTTCTATTTGTATATATTCCTAAATTTACCAAAATAGACTACTAAACCTATGCCTAAAACCATCTACGAATATCAAAACCAGGGCATGAATCACGTATGACGACATTCGTCTGAACGATATCGTGTCGAGATTGTCTTGCTTCATAAAAATCAAAAATTGTTTGATCGTTTGTGCGATATCGTCAACTCGATTCCAGTTTTGCTTCACGTAACAGTAACAGTAGCCGTCATCGATTCGCCAACAGTTAGCGAGTGGCGAAACGAACGAATACAATGAGGTACAACCAAACTCGCTAGCGTCTATCCGTGCTAGCTAACTTTGTTGTTGCTTTCACATGCAAAATTTTTCGTTAAGCGACCGGAACTCAAACATAGCAAGCAGCGAAGTGGCGAATCGATGACGGCTATTATCTATTATGTACATACATAGGTATGCATGTGCGGAGTTTAAATAATCGGAAGTAATAATCAATTGTAGCGCATTTCCTCTTACTATGCATATGCCTAAATGTATGCAACCATTTGGCAAGCAAACACAGGGTGCTTCTAATGAAAATGACAATTTTATGCTGAAATAAACATGCTAAGCCCTTCGAAATTTTGTGCTGGGATATGCGTTACAGCTTCGCAAATTTTACCCCTACCGAAACCAAAGATGTATACACATCAAAAATTGGATACATTTTTGGCTTGGTCGGTGATACATTTTCTTGGAACGGCGCGGCAACACTGGTGGCCACCTCTGCTCATAGTTTATTAATGAACACATACCCAAATTCATCGCCTATGCAGTTTTGCTTTGCGCGCAAGACCGTTTGCTACGTTGAATACGTGCAGGCATGTGAAAAATGATAGGAGATGACATTTGGACCAGATTTGACTATTTTTCTTTTGTTTGTTTAGTGTTATTAATTTTTAAAAAATAGTGCTCATCATCTTACATATTTCAAGCTTTGTAGAAAATTCGATAAAATTTTACTACAAACTTTTTAATAAGAATTTTGAGATAATTCTAGTTTGCAGTTTTATACCCAACTAGCAGACCCGGCGAGCTTAGTCCCGCACAAACTTAATTTTTTGTATTGAAACATTTTGGTCCAACATTTTCACCAACAGGTCACGTTCATGATTTTCAGTGACGCATTTATCTTCTAATATTACGGTTTGGTGGTTGTCAGAAGGCATATTTCCATTGCTATCTTAAATAACCTAGCAGAAGTGTATATGCATACAAAGATACGTAATAGTTTTAGTGCGTTTCAGGCGCCACGCCCCCTTATAAAATAGCCGCAATTTTCTCTAAAAGTATGGGATTGATTTCATATATCTCCATACCATGTTAGAGTACTCTACCATGAACACTTCCAGAGATATGCACTGTAAAAAATTCGGTTTGTATGGGAGGTGCTCCGCCCCTTTTTCCAATAGCCCCAATTTTTCTTCGTGACTATGCGATTTATTTTATGCCTTGTACATACCAATTTCCAGTACTCTACCATGAACACTTGCAGAGATATAAAGTGTGAAAATTTTGGTTTGTGTGGAAGGTGCCCCCATTTCCAATAACGGCAATTTTGCCCATGAATATGCGATAGTTTTCATATGGTGACAGGTAATAAGGTCAATGGACATAAGGTCAATTGACTTTATTTCCCACCCTGGTGCGAAATAAAGTCAATTGACATTATTACCTTTTTAAAAACGAAATAAAATCCATTGACATTATTTCTCTTTCAAACATTAAATTTGCTAAGCTTCGCGGCGGCCCCCGTCAGCGCGGCACACCGCGCGCGCCGCGCTCGCGCTTGCGACCCGCGTACCGCGACCGACCGGCGCGCGCACCACGTCACGCTACGCCGCGGCCCCCCCGGCCCCCTTCCCCCACTCCCGCCGTGCTGTAACGCAGGTAGATTTATTTTTTGTATACGTTGAAATAAAATTTGTATATATTTTAAACATCGACAGCTTATATTCTATAATACCCTCTATCTGCACACTTTTCACAAAGATGAGATTCTGATATAAGAATCCACCTAAGCTTTAACTGTCATCAGTGATATTAATGCTACCTTATATAACGACAGGTAATAAGTCCCAGATGGTTTCTAAAATCACAAATTAGTTTTTGTGCAAATTGCAGATAGAGGGTATTAATGAATTCAAGCCCTCGATATTTCACATTTTTATATTTGTAATTTATTAAAAGCAGGGATGCCAACTTGTCTCAAACCCTGCCATTTGTCCCTATTTTACTTCAAATGGTAGTTATTTTTTCAATTTGGCACGAAGTGCCAAAATGGCACTTTTGTAAAAAAAATTACATTTCAATACATTTTTGTGAAATCCTTTGCGTGTACTTCTTTTTCTCAACTAAAATTTTCTAATTTATAAAGGCTATTCAACTGGTTTATCTTATTTTATCATTGCACTTTTGTTTGGAAAATGTAGCTTTATTTTATTTCTAAATGTGAATAATTAAAAGGAATGACACCTTTTTTGGCACTTTTATTTTTCTATTTGGCACATTTTGGCACTTTTTTATCCTCAATATGGCACCTCATAACTAAGGATAGTTGGCAGCCCTGATTAGAAGATTTCTGCTGTGTTTTGGGGCAACAACTTGTATGCAGTAAAAAAGCATATAATTTGTGTTTCAAAAGTGTGAGAAAACCAATTAATTAACTTATATGATCTCGGTTCCGATATTAAATAATCAATTTGGTACATTGGCTCGTTGAATGTGCCATCTAATAAATAGTGTCGTCATTCTCCTTAGCTGCTTTTAAATGATGTCACAAATTGCTGGCGGAGACATTGTTTCCTTATAGAAAGGTTGGTTTCTTTCAAAATATGCTAATTTAAAACACAGAATTCTTTCAGGGTTCCTCCGGGGTTTTTGGACATGGACTGTTTCTTCAATTTAATAGTGTTCGCTTTATTTTTGTGGAAACGAAACATGTTTTGCAAGTTATGGATCATTTCTACACTCTTTCTTCAAATATTTCTTGTATTCCAGCTATGCGTTTTTTCATATTCGTAATTTAAATTTTTTTAATAAAATCAATTGGTGGGAGTTCATGATTATGTGTGGATTAATATCACACAACTGAGGATTTGGCTATAACCTTTTTCATCTATTAAAAACAACACTTACGGGGCAATGTTTATTGTAAGAACAACATTTTTTTCTATGAATCGACATACTTTAAGCATTGTTGACGCTATTTCCATTTGAATGAGGAAATAGCGTCAATGACTTTATTTCCAAATTTTTGTTGACCCTATTTCGCTTTTGAAAAAGAAATAATGTCAATTGACTTTATTTCGCACCAGGGTGGGAAATAAAGTCAATTGACCTTATTTCCATTGACCTTATTACCTGTCACCTTTTCATATATCTCCATACCATATTCGAGTAAATACTCTACCATGAACACTTTCAGAGATATTCAGTATGAAAAATTCGGTTTGTATGGGAGTTGCCACGCCCCCTTTTCCAATAACGCAATTTTTCTCCATGAGTATGCGATTTTTCATATATCTCCATACCATGTTCGAGTACTCTACCATAAACACTTCCAGGGATATGCAGTGTAAAAATTCGGTTTGTACGGGAGGTGCCACGCCCCCTGCACCTAGCGGTATGAAATACATATACTTTACATCCGATTCTCATACCTACCATATATGCACATAAAATTTCATAAATATCGGTCAGCCGTTTAGGAGGAGTTCGACCACTAACTCCGTGACACGAGATTTTTATACATTAAATAAGAAACAGCTGTTCGTAAACGCCGGTTTCCGACTGAATTTCAGTTTTTATACATATGTATATTTTCCTGTCATAAATATATCGGTGGTCCTCTGCAATAACGACAAAATTCAAAATTTAAAAAGTAAAAACTCGTACTATTGTTAAGTGACTCATGTCTTTAATCATTGTCTTATTCATGTATAATCTTTACTACTTACTTTAGTTAGGATTAGACATGGGTTAGCCAAGGATTATAGAAATGAGCCTCTTAACAGTAATAAGGGATTTGATTTTTTGAATTTTGAGTTGTGTCGTTATTGCAGAGGACCATCGATATGTGAATTCATATATTTCGATAATGAAATAAATTCCAGCATAAATACGATTTTTATTTACCTATTTATACATATGTAACTCAATTTCAGCGCCACCTGGCGGCAAATTTTTTTCGAAAGAATTCATTTCCCTGTTATCAATACATATTTTGAATCTGAGGATAATCGGACCATAAAGACGATTTTTAGTAATAATTCGACTCCAACGCCACCTGGCGGCCCTTTTTTTTGCAATGGTATTGCTTTTCCTATTGTCAATACATATGTCATATATGGGCGGAATCGGCCCATAAATACGGGGTTTACTATTAACTCGACTCCAGCGCCACCTAGCGGTTGTTTTAATAGTTACTCTGCTATTCGGAAGGTAGACAAATTCAAGAAACAAATATAAAGATCGGTCCAGCCGTTCTTGAGTTATAAATGGTGTAACTAACACGACTTTGTTTTATATATA
>NW_023464978.1:0-9598 GCF_013731165.1 Rhagoletis pomonella
ATTTATTTACGGAAAGCAGTTGATTAGGGATGCGGCCAAGATATTTGTGAGGAGTCAGTAGGCGGTTAAGGATTGGAGCTCGTCAAAGACCATCCTCAGAACAGAATTTGGAGTTAAGCTTGGTGCTAACGAGATACATCGTATTATGAAGAATAGGCGTAAGCGGGTAAATGAAAGTTTCCGCGAAAGTTTCCTGTACTCACTGATGGAGATTGCTAGACCAATTGATATGGATGATGAGAGCATCATCGAGTATTTTTTTTGAAGGTATTATCGATTCGCAGATTCTATATCAGGCGTTATCCATAGAGGAGCTCAAAGGAAACTTGCGCGTATACGAGAAGTGCCGTGGAATGGGGAACATACCAGTGATTCCTCAGTCAACTAGAGACAAAAGCGTTGTTAAAAATTAAGCACATAGCAGCGGTAGCAGCAGGGCATGTTTTCGTTGCGGGAAAGTAGGGCATCTGGCCAGGCAGTGTTCCCAATCGGCAATTCGGTGCTTTATATGTAGCCAAGTCGGCCACAAGGCAAACGAGTGTAAACATCCGATATCGCGAGCGGAAGAGAAGAATGATAGCAAAGGTGTACATGTGGTTATCGATAGTCAAGATCAACCAAAACCAAACTCGGCATCAAGGGAAGCGTGTCTATTTCGAGACAGTGAAATCAACGGGTACACGTTCTCAGCCTTGTTAGATACGGGTAGTGATATTTGCGCTATCAGATACGACACCCTGATTAACATCGGCTACGTTCATTTGCAACCAAAGATAAAGACGTTGTATGGTATCGGCAACCAAATGATCAAGATCATTGGATGTTTCACCGCACGTATAACTTTAGACGAAGTCGAAGTTGATATTGAGTTTCATGTTGCCAGAGAGAGTGATATTTTGTATGATGCGATTCTGGGCAAGGATGTACTCAGGCAAGTGGATGTTGTCATTGATGGTGACGGCGTTAAATTCCGAAAGAAAAAAGGAATGCCGGGCAGAAATCAGAGAAGCTTCAGGTAGCTAGAGAGAAAAGCGTAGTAGGCGGAGAAGCAAATCCTGTTGGGGAATTAGAGAAGGAGTTAAGGCAAATCTTACATTTTGCGTGCAACGAGGGTGTCGAGTTGCCAGTTGAACTCGACCATCTGCATACTGAAGTGAAGGAAGGCGTGATTGATCTGATTACGAACTGCAGAAGCGTAAAGAAAAGGCCATCACCAATCGCAATGAAGATTATCTTGTCGGATGAGATACCAGTCTACCAAAGACCGTGGCGGCTGTCGTATGCAGATAAATGGTTTGTTGAAAAGCAGGTGGAAGAGTGGTTGGCCGACAACATTATACAGCACCTCCGAGTATGCATCACCGATAGTGCTAGTGGCTAAGAAAGATGGTACGAAATGTCTATGTTGCGACTATCGTAAATTAAACGAAAAGATTATACGCGACAACTTTCCGATGCCATTGATTGATAATATCCTGCAGAGACTACAATCAGCTACTTTCTTTACAACACTAGAACTTCGCAATGGGTTTTCCCACGTACCGCTGGAGGAGGAATCACGCAAATACACTGATTTCATTACGCATAACGGACAATATGAATTTTTGAATATTCCGTTTGGTCTCAGCAATTCGCCAGCTGTTTTTACGAGGTACATCGACGCTATTTTTGGAGAACTTATCCGGAACAATACCATAATAGTTTACATGGACGACGTGATTATCCCCTCCAAGAGCGCGGAGGAAGGGTTAGCCAGTTTGAAAAGCGTGTTTACGACAGCAGAGTCATATGGACTGCGACAAAAATGGGGAAAATGTAAATTTTTGAAAAGTCGAGTCACATTCTTGGGCTATGTTATTGAGGCGTCAACCATAACACAATCACCAGCGAAGACCCAGGCGGTGAATGATTTTCCTGTACCGACTGATCGAAAGATGTTGCAACGTTTCTTAGGGCTTACGTCATACTTAAGGCGCTTAATCCCTAGTTTCTCATTGGTAGCTAAACCATTGACTGATCTCATGGGGAAGAGTGCGGAGTTTCGAATGCGCGATGAGCAAATAGCTGCATTTCAATAACTGAAGACTGTTTTAACGAATCCACCAGTACTTCAACTTTTCGATCCAGCACTACAGACTGAGATTCATACGGATGCATCCATGTTTGGATATGGCGGAGTGCTGATGCAGAGGGACTCACAAGATAGAAGTTTGCTTCCCGTTGAATATATAAGTAGGAAAGCTACGCCTGTATAGCAGAAGTATCATTCCTACGAGTTGGAAGTTTTGGCAATCATATCAGCACTGAAGAAATGGAGAGTTTATGTGATGGGGATTAAGTTTAAGATAATAACCGATTGCAATGCCTTCGCGCTTACCACAAAAAAACAGGGCATACCTCTCAGAGTATCGCGTTGGGCGATGTATCTTCAAGACTATCAGGACGAAATCGAGCACCGTTCACGAAGTCTGATGAGGCATGTAGATGCGTTGAGCCGTATACACTGTTTAATGATGACAGATAGCTTGCGACATAGGGTACAGGTGGAACAGCTGAAAGATGAGAAGTTAGCAGCTATAAGAAAGGTTTTAGAGCATAAGAGCTATTATGATTTTTACGTAAAAGGTGGTGTTCTCCATAAAGATCCCGCTAAGGAACTTAGGTTATCCAATTAGCTCACCGACAAGGGCATTACGAAGCGAAGAAGACGCAAGATTTGGTCGAGAGAGACTTCTTTATTTACAATTTGGCGCCGAAAGTAACGAACGTAGTAAAGAGCTGTGTAGAATGTTTGGTTGTAGAGGCTAAAGCTGGAAAAAAGGAGGGCATGCTTAATCCAATTCAAAAAGAGGACAAGCCGCTGTAACGTACCACTTGGATCACGTGGGTCCCATGGCGGAAACTAAAAAGAGATACAATTATATACTAGTGCCAAACTAGAAGATGTGCCAAACTTCCATCAGCACACGCCAGATCAGAAGATAGCATTGCAAAAAGTCGTTCAGGAGTTTCCATCATTCGAAAAGCTAGGACTAGGTCAAACCAGTTTAGTGACTCACCATATGGACACGGGTGATGCAGTGCCAATTAAAAATAAGCACTTTCCCCTTTCACCACCGACACATGCGGAAGCCTATAGTGAAATATAAAGGCTACTCAAGATGAGAGTGATTGAGGAATCGAATTTACCGTGGTGTAGTCCTGTGGTACTAGTTCCGAAACCAGGCAAGGTCAGGTTGTGCATAGATTCCAGGAAGGTGAACGCGGTCACAAAGGACTCGTATCCGTTGCCCCACATTAATGGGTTGTTGAGCGGGTTAAAGGATACATACGTTATAAGTGGTATTGATTTGAAGGATGCTTTCTTCCAAATCAAATTAACGGAATCGTCTAAGGAAAAGACGACATTCGCGGTTCCAGGGAAGCCATTGTACCAATTTAAAGTAATGCCCTTTGCCTGTGCAACGGACCACAAACAATGCGTCGACTGATGGATAAGGCTATTCCTTCACGGTTACGAGAGAACGTCTTCGTCTACTTGAAGAAGACCATTTGGAATTGCTGAAGGAAGTGGCGAAATGCTTACGGGAATCGGGACTTAAAATCAACGTGAAGAAGAGCAAGTTCTGTCAGAACGAAATTCGGTATCTCGGATATTTGATAGCGAATGGTTGTTTGAAAGTAGACCCAGGCAAAATAAAAACTAAAAGGGATTTTCCGATTCCCAAGTCCCCTCGTCAGGTTCGCAGGTTTATAGGAATGGCAAATTGGTACAGGTCGTTTATTACCAATTTTGCAGATCTGGCAAGTCCAATGACAGATTGCCTTCGAAAGTCACCTGGTCCATTTAATTTAACTCCTGAGGTGGTTGAATCATTTGGAAAACTTGAAGTTGCACTCTGTTCAGCGCCTGTCCTGGCAGAACCTGATTTTGCTAAAGAATTCGTGATCCAATGTAATGCATGCAAAATAGGGGTAGGATACGTGTTATTGCAGCTCGATGAGGAAGGGGCAGAACATCCCATAGCTTTCGTATCAAAGAAGCTTAATAATGCTCAGTGGAATTATACGGACACCGAGCTGGAATGCCTCGCCGCAATAGTTAGCGTCAAGCATTTCAGACCATATATTGAAGGATTGCCTTTTGAAATAATTACTGACCATTCAAGTCTCAAGTGGCTAATGGCACAAAAAGACTTGATTGGCAGGCTGGCAAGATGGTTGCTTCTATTGCAACGATACAACTTTAGGATGGAGCATCGCAAAGGTTCTTTAAATGTTGTGCCGGACACCCTTTCGCGTTTTGACGTTGACGAACTCTCTTCTACCCCACCTCTAGAAATTGACTTGGCATCACCGGAATTCGACGGGGTAGAGTACTCGGAGCTTCGTGAAACAATTGAAAACAATCACGAAAATAGAGTTTAAAAAGAGAGTGATGTTTCGAATAGGCGTGGAGGAGGAAGAGGAATATTAGTTACCATGGGGGTTGGCAAAAGACTTAAGAGCGTGTTCGGCAGAATTATTTTTGGCCGCAAATGGCAAAGGACATTCGCCTTTATGTGAACCGATGCGAAACCTGCAAAGCCGTGAAAGCCACCAATAAAATGTCCAGACCACCTATGGGCAATGCCTTCGTATCCGAGAGGCCATTCCAGCGTATTTATTGCGATTTCTTAGGTCCATATCCAGGATCAAGGCGAAGAAACCAGGTTTTATTCATAGTGCTAGACCATTTTTCCAAATACGTAATTTTGAAGGCGATGCAAAACTCGACGTCGGCAAATGTAATTTGCTTCTTAAGTACAGAGATTTTTCCAGCTTTTGGGGTCCCCCAATTCGTCCATAGTGATAACGGGAAGCAATTCACTTAGAAGGAGATGCCACAGTTTTTTGAAAACTACGGGGTTGTTCACATCAAGACGGGGTTATACTCACCACAGGCTAACGCCTCTGAACGAGTGAGCTGAGATATTCTTTCGAAAGTTAGAATATTCCTGAAAGACAAACAAGATCACACGGACTGGGACAAACATATTCCCGAAATTCTATTATTTTTAAGAGGCGATTACCATACGTCGATTCAGAACTCGCCATACTACGCGTTATTTGGACAAAATATGATACAACACGCGTCAGCCTATAACATACTGGAGAAACTTGGTAGCCTAAGACAAGACGAAGTCCGAATTATAGGCAGAGCTGACAAGCTAGCAAACATTCGCGAACACATACGAAAGAACCTTGAGCAAGAGCAAGACAGAGCAGCGAACAGTACAACAAACGTACGAGGGTTGTGAATTATCGGGAAGGACAGGAAGTTTTCCGGAAGAACTTCGCTCTTAGCAATTTTAAGCAAGGCATAAATGCAAAATTCTTGCTTAAATATATCAAGTGTCGTGCTGTGCGAAAGGTAGGCAATGCTTTGTACGATTTAGAAGACTTGAATGGCAAACCGATCGGTAGGTTCCATGCATCTGACATCCGGCCGTGACAATGTCATCCGTCACGAAGAGTGATCCGAAAGTAAAGTAGTTTTTTCCAAAATTAATAATCACGTTTTTTCTAAGATTTTCATATATACACGTTTTTTTCCAATAATAAACTTAGCGATAGGGCAAGACCTTGACCGCCCGCAGACTGCCCGGTGTTCAACTATACATGGCTTCTCTGGCCTAAAACAATAGAGAACCACCGCAACACCGGACTTTAAAATTTCCCAGAGTTTACTCGGTTTAATTCTGACGTAAGCATTTCGAAAAGAATGCTAATTCAACCCACACTTAGTTACGCAACCGGGATCGAGTTTCCGAGTCGAATACGCCAGGCAAACTCCGGCATAACCTTTATTTTTTTCACTACCAGAATTACGAAAACCACCCTGACTTACTGAAACCCCAGATTGAACCTTTTAAAATACTAAATTGATTGTTTTACGAATGCAAGTATGATAGGAGCCGACTCAGTATTAACCAGATCAGTAGGCTTATTGTTCCAGAGTCCGGCTACACAATAACGAGTCCACCCAGCATTACAAGCGAACACTGACGCGGAATATAGTAAATGCGTTGACTTTGGTATTTTCGTAACATCAAACTTAACAATTAGACTACCAATATTGAGTCGGACGAACCCTAACTGCCACTTGACGTAATTACGGGGTGTTATTTTTTTTTTTTGCCCGGCTAAAGACTTCTTTTTTCTGAGACTCTGACTGACTGGGTTAGTCATGCCCCACGTTCTACTGATCTTACCACCCAGTTACACTACCGGACGCCTGGCGGGAGACAGTTAACCCCTTTTCCTATTCGCTTCGGTGACGGGTCGTGAAGTAAAGCAGGTTTGTTATGGGTTACTATAGTGCAGCTGGTAGCATGTCAGAAATTTCACCATCTCATATTTTTTTTAGAGCGTACGGAAACGCTAAAACTGCATGGAAGGTCTACCATTTTGACGATAGCTGTGTTCCTTGCGGGCGGTTGTCGCAGATTGTCACTAGTTCCTGCAGGTCTGTTTGCCTACATTTTTCGGTTAATAAACGCTCTCCAGCGGAGGCTAGTGATAGTTTGTAACAGCAGTCTGTAACTGCCCATCTTCACAGGATGGAGTTTATATCTTGACACATATGTTAGAATATAGAGAGTAATATATATCAGGGCTTGCATCTATTGCGGTAACTGGGAGTTTCATGGCTGCGCTTGGCTTTTCTTAAACTTTCTGGTGGCAACATTATCAATATTCTGATATAGAGCCAGTGCGAATCGGTAACTTTTTCTACATGGTGTACGAATAAATTGAGTTTTGCTGTGCCAAACGCAAAGAAAAATTTTGACAGTTGGAAAAAACCACACAAACGCTCGTGCAGAAGCTCTATTTTGTGTGTTGCTGAAATTATTAAATTTACATCTGTTTTACAACTTGCAATTAGCGTATGTTCTTTTGTTTTATCAGATTCTATTTTGATTTTTACTCTTTATTACCACCAACAATATTCTGCCTTATCCTGAGTTTCGCCCAAAAATTGTCCATCCGTCCATAGTAAATACATGGAAACCCAAAAGTGAAAAGTGAACCGGTTCGGGGAAAATGAAACTCATGATAAGGCTGATTACATTTAGAAGCTGTCAAATGCTACCTGGCCCCATGACGTCGTACGGTTTCATAAATAAAAACATCAGCTATCAGCTGATTGCCAAAAATTGCTTACAGCTGAGATCACCTGTTTTTTGGCATGTGCTCTTTTATTTTACAATTTCTTTCATTCCTATTACAATTTCTTTTGTTTCTATTAAAATTTATTAAAAAAACACTAACACACTGAACCAAAAACACCACTACACTAACCAAAAACACACCTACAGCCTGCCAGAAAAAAACGGTAAGAAGAAGAGTTACTTTACTTATGGAACTGTACGATGCCCCATGAGCTAGATGAAATTCTGACGTTCGTATTCACCACGAAATTGTCAAATTAAAGATGAAACCAAATGCAATTATAAGAAATCACATCTGAACTCACACCATAGATTAATAATCAATGATTTAAAAATTACCAAAAAATTTTTCAAACACAATAGCAATATTTTTGTTACCAATGCAGACAAAGGTGGTTCCTTAGTCATTATTAATAATGATTATTGATTATTGATTATTTCAATAAAATGAGCTTGGCGCTATCCGATGAGTTGACGTATAGAAGAATTAGTAAAAACCCGATTAACAAAATTAGAGAACAGGTCAAAGGTTTCTTAAAGCGTTGGCTTCTTAAGGGATACATTGATAAAAATATGTATTTGAAACTTTTGGAAACTGATGGCTCCATTCCAAGAAGTTATGGATTACCAAAAGTTCATAAGAACGATGGGCCACTAAGAATTATTGTCTCTAGTATAGGAAGCCGGACCTATAAAGTAGCCAGATTCGTTCAAGATATTTTATCTAATAGCTTGCCAAAACCATCAAGCTATGTTAAAGACAGCATATATTTACTTAACAAAATTAAAAATATTTCTATTCCAAACGAATACATTTTGATCTCTTTGGATGTAACTGCTTTGTTCAACAACGTACCAAAGGAACTGGTATTAAATGCAATCAATTCTAGACGGAATTATTTAAATAACTCAATGATCCCTTTTGGAGAGTTGAAACAGTGCATTGAACTCTTAATGGATTCCACGGTTTTCAAATTTAACAACCTCTACTAAGAGCAAATTTTTGGTACTCCGATGGGGAGTCCAATATCTCTTATTTTAGCGGATTTAGTTATGCAGGATTTAGAAGTTTCCTGCCTCGATAAGTTGAGCTTTGGGGTACCCTTTTATTATAGATACGTTGATGATATTACCGCTGTCCCTAAAAATAAACTTGATGAAACTCTTAATATTTTCAATAATTTTCATTCCCGCCTGCAATTCACATTCGAGCTTGAAAAAGATTACATTATTAACTTTTTAGAAGTTTGCATAAAGAGGTGTGATAACAAAATTTCTTTTGATTGGTAGCACAAACCCACTAACTCGTTCCGCTATATCGATTTTTACTCGTCACATCCATTGAGCCAGAAAGTGGGAGTTGTTTCTATGCTTGTTGATAAAGCGACTATGTTGGCGGATCATAAACATCACCGCAAAAATTTAAAATTTAGACTTAACTTAGATAGAAACCTTAGATAGAAAATTTAATGGTGCTCCCGTATATTGAAGGGTTCTCAAAAACAGTGAACAAGATCAATAAGAGATATAATTTCAAAACTATTTTTTCAGTTAACAATAGAGTTAATGATAAATTTGTTAAAAAGTTGAAAGACCCTTTAGAAAAAGATCAGACCCAAGGGGTGGTATACAAGATAAACTGCAAAGAATGTGATAGTAACTACGTTGGCCAAACTAAGCGAAAGTTAGTGACCCGCATTAATGAATATAGAAAAGACATAAACAAGTTAAATCCAACCTCTATGACTACAATACATAAAGTTAATACGGATCGATGATTCACATAAAGATTAGTAAAAATACATTGAATCGACAAAGGGATACGGAAAATCTGAACCCTATTTATAATAAACTCCTTACTATCCGGTGTTAATTACGTTACATTTGTCATCGACAGCATAATTTCAGATATTAGGCGCACAGAAAAAGATTGCGCAAAAAACGACACAGCTGATTACTTTTCTCTTTATGCTGTATAGTTGGTGTTTTGCATTGCTGAGCTACGATACATACACGTATGTATGAATATGCATGCTTGCATTATTAATGGTGATATATCACGGTTGACGCTCTAGTTATTGACAGAGATAGTATCCACACTTATTATTGTTGTTGTTTTGCTGCCCATAACCAGTGTTGCCAGAACTTTTCGGGACGACCGGCTAGATTGGACAAAAAAACGGCTAAAAACGGCTAAAATGTTTCAACTAGAACTAAATTTTTTTTAAATACATAAATTACAATTAGAAAGACTAGTAAATCCATTCCACCTTTTTTTTTTGGTTACTAAAGATTATACGTAACTAAGCACTACACCACTATATTTTTGTTTAACAAAGGAAACTGTTGTTATACGTACACTCTAAAAAATCTGTTTAAAAATG
>NW_023464979.1:0-9598 GCF_013731165.1 Rhagoletis pomonella
ATTTATTTACGGAAAGCAGTTGATTAGGGATGCGGCCAAGATATTTGTGAGGAGTCAGTAGGCGGTTAAGGATTGGAGCTCGTCAAAGACCATCCTCAGAACAGAATTTGGAGTTAAGCTTGGTGCTAACGAGATACATCGTATTATGAAGAATAGGCGTAAGCGGGTAAATGAAAGTTTCCGCGAAAGTTTCCTGTACTCACTGATGGAGATTGCTAGACCAATTGATATGGATGATGAGAGCATCATCGAGTATTTTTTTTGAAGGTATTATCGATTCGCAGATTCTATATCAGGCGTTATCCATAGAGGAGCTCAAAGGAAACTTGCGCGTATACGAGAAGTGCCGTGGAATGGGGAACATACCAGTGATTCCTCAGTCAACTAGAGACAAAAGCGTTGTTAAAAATTAAGCACATAGCAGCGGTAGCAGCAGGGCATGTTTTCGTTGCGGGAAAGTAGGGCATCTGGCCAGGCAGTGTTCCCAATCGGCAATTCGGTGCTTTATATGTAGCCAAGTCGGCCACAAGGCAAACGAGTGTAAACATCCGATATCGCGAGCGGAAGAGAAGAATGATAGCAAAGGTGTACATGTGGTTATCGATAGTCAAGATCAACCAAAACCAAACTCGGCATCAAGGGAAGCGTGTCTATTTCGAGACAGTGAAATCAACGGGTACACGTTCTCAGCCTTGTTAGATACGGGTAGTGATATTTGCGCTATCAGATACGACACCCTGATTAACATCGGCTACGTTCATTTGCAACCAAAGATAAAGACGTTGTATGGTATCGGCAACCAAATGATCAAGATCATTGGATGTTTCACCGCACGTATAACTTTAGACGAAGTCGAAGTTGATATTGAGTTTCATGTTGCCAGAGAGAGTGATATTTTGTATGATGCGATTCTGGGCAAGGATGTACTCAGGCAAGTGGATGTTGTCATTGATGGTGACGGCGTTAAATTCCGAAAGAAAAAAGGAATGCCGGGCAGAAATCAGAGAAGCTTCAGGTAGCTAGAGAGAAAAGCGTAGTAGGCGGAGAAGCAAATCCTGTTGGGGAATTAGAGAAGGAGTTAAGGCAAATCTTACATTTTGCGTGCAACGAGGGTGTCGAGTTGCCAGTTGAACTCGACCATCTGCATACTGAAGTGAAGGAAGGCGTGATTGATCTGATTACGAACTGCAGAAGCGTAAAGAAAAGGCCATCACCAATCGCAATGAAGATTATCTTGTCGGATGAGATACCAGTCTACCAAAGACCGTGGCGGCTGTCGTATGCAGATAAATGGTTTGTTGAAAAGCAGGTGGAAGAGTGGTTGGCCGACAACATTATACAGCACCTCCGAGTATGCATCACCGATAGTGCTAGTGGCTAAGAAAGATGGTACGAAATGTCTATGTTGCGACTATCGTAAATTAAACGAAAAGATTATACGCGACAACTTTCCGATGCCATTGATTGATAATATCCTGCAGAGACTACAATCAGCTACTTTCTTTACAACACTAGAACTTCGCAATGGGTTTTCCCACGTACCGCTGGAGGAGGAATCACGCAAATACACTGATTTCATTACGCATAACGGACAATATGAATTTTTGAATATTCCGTTTGGTCTCAGCAATTCGCCAGCTGTTTTTACGAGGTACATCAACGCTATTTTTGGAGAACTTATCCGGAACAATACCATAATAGTTTACATGGACGACGTGATTATCCCCTCCAAGAGCGCGGAGGAAGGGTTAGCCAGTTTGAAAAGCGTGTTTACGACAGCAGAGTCATATGGACTGCGACAAAAATGGGGAAAATGTAAATTTTTGAAAAGTCGAGTCACATTCTTGGGCTATGTTATTGAGGCGTCAACCATAACACAATCACCAGCGAAGACCCAGGCGGTGAATGATTTTCCTGTACCGACTGATCGAAAGATGTTGCAACGTTTCTTAGGGCTTACGTCATACTTAAGGCGCTTAATCCCTAGTTTCTCATTGGTAGCTAAACCATTGACTGATCTCATGGGGAAGAGTGCGGAGTTTCGAATGCGCGATGAGCAAATAGCTGCATTTCAATAACTGAAGACTGTTTTAACGAATCCACCAGTACTTCAACTTTTCGATCCAGCACTACAGACTGAGATTCATACGGATGCATCCATGTTTGGATATGGCGGAGTGCTGATGCAGAGGGACTCACAAGATAGAAGTTTGCTTCCCGTTGAATATATAAGTAGGAAAGCTACGCCTGTATAGCAGAAGTATCATTCCTACGAGTTGGAAGTTTTGGCAATCATATCAGCACTGAAGAAATGGAGAGTTTATGTGATGGGGATTAAGTTTAAGATAATAACCGATTGCAATGCCTTCGCGCTTACCACAAAAAAAACAGGGCATACCTCTCAGAGTATCGCGTTGGGCGATGTATCTTCAAGACTATCAGGACGAAATCGAGCACCGTTCACGAAGTCTGATGAGGCATGTAGATGCGTTGAGCCGTATACACTGTTTAATGATGACAGATAGCTTGCGACATAGGGTACAGGTGGAACAGCTGAAAGATGAGAAGTTAGCAGCTATAAGAAAGGTTTTAGAGCATAAGAGCTATTATGATTTTTACGTAAAAGGTGGTGTTCTCCATAAAGATCCCGCTAAGGAACTTAGGTTATCCAATTAGCTCACCGACAAGGGCATTACGAAGCGAAGAAGACGCAAGATTTGGTCGAGAGAGACTTCTTTATTTACAATTTGGCGCCGAAAGTAACGAACGTAGTAAAGAGCTGTGTAGAATGTTTGGTTGTAGAGGCTAAAGCTGGAAAAAAGGAGGGCATGCTTAATCCAATTCAAAAAGAGGACAAGCCGCTGTAACGTACCACTTGGATCACGTGGGTCCCATGGCGGAAACTAAAAAGAGATACAATTATATACTAGTGCCAAACTAGAAGATGTGCCAAACTTCCATCAGCACACGCCAGATCAGAAGATAGCATTGCAAAAAGTCGTTCAGGAGTTTCCATCATTCGAAAAGCTAGGACTAGGTCAAACCAGTTTAGTGACTCACCATATGGACACGGGTGATGCAGTGCCAATTAAAAATAAGCACTTTCCCCTTTCACCACCGACACATGCGGAAGCCTATAGTGAAATATAAAGGCTACTCAAGATGAGAGTGATTGAGGAATCGAATTTACCGTGGTGTAGTCCTGTGGTACTAGTTCCGAAACCAGGCAAGGTCAGGTTGTGCATAGATTCCAGGAAGGTGAACGCGGTCACAAAGGACTCGTATCCGTTGCCCCACATTAATGGGTTGTTGAGCGGGTTAAAGGATACATACGTTATAAGTGGTATTGATTTGAAGGATGCTTTCTTCCAAATCAAATTAACGGAATCGTCTAAGGAAAAGACGACATTCGCGGTTCCAGGGAAGCCATTGTACCAATTTAAAGTAATGCCCTTTGCCTGTGCAACGGACCACAAACAATGCGTCGACTGATGGATAAGGCTATTCCTTCACGGTTACGAGAGAACGTCTTCGTCTACTTGAAGAAGACCATTTGGAATTGCTGAAGGAAGTGGCGAAATGCTTACGGGAATCGGGACTTAAAATCAACGTGAAGAAGAGCAAGTTCTGTCAGAACGAAATTCGGTATCTCGGATATTTGATAGCGAATGGTTGTTTGAAAGTAGACCCAGGCAAAATAAAAGCTATAAGGGATTTTCCGATTCCCAAGTCCCCTCGTCAGGTTCGCAGGTTTATAGGAATGGCAAATTGGTACAGGTCGTTTATTACCAATTTTGCAGATCTGGCAAGTCCAATGACAGATTGCCTTCGAAAGTCACCTGGTCCATTTAATTTAACTCCTGAGGTGGTTGAATCATTTGGAAAACTTGAAGTTGCACTCTGTTCAGCGCCTGTCCTGGCAGAACCTGATTTTGCTAAAGAATTCGTGATCCAATGTAATGCATGCAAAATAGGGGTAGGATACGTGTTATTGCAGCTCGATGAGGAAGGGGCAGAACATCCCATAGCTTTCGTATCAAAGAAGCTTAATAATGCTCAGTGGAATTATACGGACACCGAGCTGGAATGCCTCGCCGCAATAGTTAGCGTCAAGCATTTCAGACCATATATTGAAGGATTGCCTTTTGAAATAATTACTGACCATTCAAGTCTCAAGTGGCTAATGGCACAAAAAGACTTGATTGGCAGGCTGGCAAGATGGTTGCTTCTATTGCAACGATACAACTTTAGGATGGAGCATCGCAAAGGTTCTTTAAATGTTGTGCCGGACACCCTTTCGCGTTTTGACGTTGACGAACTCTCTTCTACCCCACCTCTAGAAATTGACTTGGCATCACCGGAATTCGACGGGGTAGAGTACTCGGAGCTTCGTGAAACAATTGAAAACAATCACGAAAATAGAGTTTAAAAAGAGAGTGATGTTTCGAATAGGCGTGGAGGAGGAAGAGGAATATTAGTTACCATGGGGGTTGGCAAAAGACTTAAGAGCGTGTTCGGCAGAATTATTTTTGGCCGCAAATGGCAAAGGACATTCGCCTTTATGTGAACCGATGCGAAACCTGCAAAGCCGTGAAAGCCACCAATAAAATGTCCAGACCACCTATGGGCAATGCCTTCGTATCCGAGAGGCCATTCCAGCGTATTTATTGCGATTTCTTAGGTCCATATCCAGGATCAAGGCGAAGAAACCAGGTTTTATTCATAGTGCTAGACCATTTTTCCAAATACGTAATTTTGAAGGCGATGCAAAACTCGACGTCGGCAAATGTAATTTGCTTCTTAAGTACAGAGATTTTTCCAGCTTTTGGGGTCCCCCAATTCGTCCATAGTGATAACGGGAAGCAATTCACTTAGAAGGAGATGCCACAGTTTTTTGAAAACTACGGGGTTGTTCACATCAAGACGGGGTTATACTCACCACAGGCTAACGCCTCTGAACGAGTGAGCTGAGATATTCTTTCGAAAGTTAGAATATTCCTGAAAGACAAACAAGATCACACGGACTGGGACAAACATATTCCCGAAATTCTATTATTTTTAAGAGGCGATTACCATACGTCGATTCAGAACTCGCCATACTACGCGTTATTTGGACAAAATATGATACAACACGCGTCAGCCTATAACATACTGGAGAAACTTGGTAGCCTAAGACAAGACGAAGTCCGAATTATAGGCAGAGCTGACAAGCTAGCAAACATTCGCGAACACATACGAAAGAACCTTGAGCAAGAGCAAGACAGAGCAGCGAACAGTACAACAAACGTACGAGGGTTGTGAATTATCGGGAAGGACAGGAAGTTTTCCGGAAGAACTTCGCTCTTAGCAATTTTAAGCAAGGCATAAATGCAAAATTCTTGCTTAAATATATCAAGTGTCGTGCTGTGCGAAAGGTAGGCAATGCTTTGTACGATTTAGAAGACTTGAATGGCAAACCGATCGGTAGGTTCCATGCATCTGACATCCGGCCGTGACAATGTCATCCGTCACGAAGAGTGATCCGAAAGTAAAGTAGTTTTTTCCAAAATTAATAATCACGTTTTTTCTAAGATTTTCATATATACACGTTTTTTTCCAATAATAAACTTAGCGATAGGGCAAGACCTTGACCGCCCGCAGACTGCCCGGTGTTCAACTATACATGGCTTCTCTGGCCTAAAACAATAGAGAACCACCGCAACACCGGACTTTAAAATTTCCCAGAGTTTACTCGGTTTAATTCTGACGTAAGCATTTCGAAAAGAATGCTAATTCAACCCACACTTAGTTACGCAACCGGGATCGAGTTTCCGAGTCGAATACGCCAGGCAAACTCCGGCATAACCTTTATTTTTTTCACTACCAGAATTACGAAAACCACCCTGACTTACTGAAACCCCAGATTGAACCTTTTAAAATACTAAATTGATTGTTTTACGAATGCAAGTATGATAGGAGCCGACTCAGTATTAACCAGATCAGTAGGCTTATTGTTCCAGAGTCCGGCTACACAATAACGAGTCCACCCAGCATTACAAGCGAACACTGACGCGGAATATAGTAAATGCGTTGACTTTGGTATTTTCGTAACATCAAACTTAACAATTAGACTACCAATATTGAGTCGGACGAACCCTAACTGCCACTTGACGTAATTACGGGGTGTTATTTTTTTTTTTTGCCCGGCTAAAGACTTCTTTTTTCTGAGACTCTGACTGACTGGGTTAGTCATGCCCCACGTTCTACTGATCTTACCACCCAGTTACACTACCGGACGCCTGGCGGGAGACAGTTAACCCCTTTTCCTATTCGCTTCGGTGACGGGTCGTGAAGTAAAGCAGGTTTGTTATGGGTTACTATAGTGCAGCTGGTAGCATGTCAGAAATTTCACCATCTCATATTTTTTTAGAGCGTACGGAAACGCTAAAACTGCATGGAAGGTCTACCATTTTGACGATAGCTGTGTTCCTTGCGGGCGGTTGTCGCAGATTGTCACTAGTTCCTGCAGGTCTGTTTGCCTACATTTTTCGGTTAATAAACGCTCTCCAGCGGAGGCTAGTGATAGTTTGTAACAGCAGTCTGTAACTGCCCATCTTCACAGGATGGAGTTTATATCTTGACACATATGTTAGAATATAGAGAGTAATATATATCAGGGCTTGCATCTATTGCGGTAACTGGGAGTTTCATGGCTGCGCTTGGCTTTTCTTAAACTTTCTGGTGGCAACATTATCAATATTCTGATATAGAGCCAGTGCGAATCGGTAACTTTTTCTACATGGTGTACGAATAAATTGAGTTTTGCTGTGCCAAACGCAAAGAAAAATTTTGACAGTTGGAAAAAACCACACAAACGCTCGTGCAGAAGCTCTATTTTGTGTGTTGCTGAAATTATTAAATTTACATCTGTTTTACAACTTGCAATTAGCGTATGTTCTTTTGTTTTATCAGATTCTATTTTGATTTTTACTCTTTATTACCACCAACAATATTCTGCCTTATCCTGAGTTTCGCCCAAAAATTGTCCATCCGTCCATAGTAAATACATGGAAACCCAAAAGTGAAAAGTGAACCGGTTCGGGGAAAATGAAACTCATGATAAGGCTGATTACATTTAGAAGCTGTCAAATGCTACCTGGCCCCATGACGTCGTACGGTTTCATAAATAAAAACATCAGCTATCAGCTGATTGCCAAAAATTGCTTACAGCTGAGATCACCTGTTTTTTGGCATGTGCTCTTTTATTTTACAATTTCTTTCATTCCTATTACAATTTCTTTTGTTTCTATTAAAATTTATTAAAAAAACACTAACACACTGAACCAAAAACACCACTACACTAACCAAAAACCCACCTACAGCCTGCCAGAAAAAAACGGTAAGAAGAAGAGTTACTTTACTTATGGAACTGTACGATGCCCCATGAGCTAGATGAAATTCTGACGTTCGTATTCACCACGAAATTGTCAAATTAAAGATGAAACCAAATGCAATTATAAGAAATCACATCTGAACTCACACCATAGATTAATAATCAATGATTTAAAAATTACCAAAAAATTTTTCAAACACAATAGCAATATTTTTGTTACCAATGCAGACAAAGGTGGTTCCTTAGTCATTATTAATAATGATTATTGATTATTGATTATTTCAATAAAATGAACTTGGCGCTATCCGATGAGTTGACGTATAGAAGAATTAGTAAAAACCCGATTAACAAAATTAGAGAACAGGTCAAAGGTTTCTTAAAGCGTTGGCTTCTTAAGGGATACATTGATAAAAATATGTATTTGAAACTTTTGGAAACTGATGGCTCCATTCCAAGAAGTTATGGATTACCAAAAGTTCATAAGAACGATGGGCCACTAAGAATTATTGTCTCTAGTATAGGAAGCCGGACCTATAAAGTAGCCAGATTCGTTCAAGATATTTTATCTAATAGCTTGCCAAAACCATCAAGCTATGTTAAAGACAGCATATATTTACTTAACAAAATTAAAAATATTTCTATTCCAAACGAATACATTTTGATCTCTTTGGATGTAACTGCTTTGTTCAACAACGTACCAAAGGAACTGGTATTAAATGCAATCAATTCTAGACGGAATTATTTAAATAACTCAATGATCCCTTTTGGAGAGTTGAAACAGTGCATTGAACTCTTAATGGATTCCACGGTTTTCAAATTTAACAACCTCTACTAAGAGCAAATTTTTGGTACTCCGATGGGGAGTCCAATATCTCTTATTTTAGCGGATTTAGTTATGCAGGATTTAGAAGTTTCCTGCCTCGATAAGTTGAGCTTTGGGGTACCCTTTTATTATAGATACGTTGATGATATTACCGCTGTCCCTAAAAATAAACTTGATGAAACTCTTAATATTTTCAATAATTTTCATTCCCGCCTGCAATTCACATTCGAGCTTGAAAAAGATTATATTATTAACTTTTTAGAAGTTTGCATAAAGAGGTGTGATAACAAAATTTCTTTTGATTGGTAGCACAAACCCACTAACTCGTTCCGCTATATCGATTTTTACTCGTCACATCCATTGAGCCAGAAAGTGGGAGTTGTTTCTATGCTTGTTGATAAAGCGACTATGTTGGCGGATCATAAACATCACCGCAAAAATTTAAAATTTAGACTTAACTTAGATAGAAACCTTAGATAGAAAATTTAATGGTGCTCCCGTATATTGAAGGGTTCTCAAAAACAGTGAACAAGATCAATAAGAGATATAATTTCAAAACTATTTTTTCAGTTAACAATAGAGTTAATGATAAATTTGTTAAAAAGTTGAAAGACCCTTTAGAAAAAGATCAGACCCAAGGGGTGGTATACAAGATAAACTGCAAAGAATGTGATAGTAACTACGTTGGCCAAACTAAGCGAAAGTTAGTGACCCGCATTAATGAATATAGAAAAGACATAAACAAGTTAAATCCAACCTCTATGACTACAATACATAAAGTTAATACGGATCGATGATTCACATAAAGATTAGTAAAAATACATTGAATCGACAAAGGGATACGGAAAATCTGAACCCTATTTATAATAAACTCCTTACTATCCGGTGTTAATTACGTTACATTTGTCATCGACAGCATAATTTCAGATATTAGGCGCACAGAAAAAGATTGCGCAAAAAACGACACAGCTGATTACTTTTCTCTTTGTGCTGTATAGTTGGTGTTTTGCATTGCTGAGCTACGATACATACACGTATGTATGAATATGCATGCTTGCATTCTTAATGGTGATATATCACGGTTGACGCTCTAGTTATTGACAGAGATAGTATCCACACTTATTATTGTTGTTGTTTTGCTGCCCATAACCAGTGTTGCCAGAACTTTTCGGGACGACCGGCTAGATTGGACAAAAAAACGGCTAAAAACGGCTAAAATGTTTCAACTAGAACTAAATTTTTTTTAAATACATAAATTACAATTAGAAAGACTAGTAAATCCATTCCACCTTTTTTTTTTGGTTACTAAAGATTATACGTAACTAAGCACTACACCACTTTATTTTTGTTTAACATAGGAAACTGTTGTTATACGTACACTCTAAAAAATCTGTTTAAAAATG
>NW_023464980.1:0-9598 GCF_013731165.1 Rhagoletis pomonella
GTGACGTGATTTTATGTGATGTGATAGGATGTCATGTCATGTGTTGTCATATCCTCTGATGTCATGTCATATGATGTCATACCATATGATGTCATGTCATGTGATGCCACGTCATGTAATGTCATGTCATGTCATACGATGTCATACCATGTGATGTCAAGTCATGTGATGTCATGCAATATAATGTGATGTCATGTCACGTGATATCGTGTGATGTGATATCATATTATGTGATATAATATCATGTGATGTCTCTTCATATCATGTGATAAAATGTGATGTGATGTCATGTAATGTGATCACATTCCATGTTCCGATTAGTGTATCGATAACCCTGTTGATAACTGTGTCGATAAAAATACCGATAACAATATCCATAAACATATAGAAAAATACAACGATTGTAAAATCAATTAATTCATCGATAAATATAACAATCATCAGTATCGATTATTGTACATATCGTTAACAATGTAAATGAATAAAAAGATAACAAAATCAATTATTTAATCGATTATTATACCGATAACAATATCCATTATTGTATCGATAACAATATCGATTATTATATTGATTATTATATCGATTACAATAGCGGTTATTTAATCAATAACAGTATCGATAACTATATCGATTATTTTATCGATAGCAATATCGATTATTATATCGAGTTTTATATCGATAACAATATCGATCTTCATCCTCATCCTTTTCTTCATATTTATCTTTATTTTTGCATATTCCTCTTCACCTTTACCTTAAAGTGTTTAAATTTACTTTAATCTTCGTTTTTGCCTGTACCTCTAGGCATCTTTGTTTTTGTTTTTATTCTCAAACCGCTAAACCGCTGAGAACTACTTCCATGTGCATTATTCCCCTTGAATTTGACAATTTACTTCCAACCAACCAACTTCCGCTAAAGAAGTTTCACTTCATAAATTCAAGAAATGTTCTTACCCTTTCAGTTACCCTAATTCTTATGTATCTGTCATTGTCTCCATTTTCGTCTTTATCTTCACTTTTGCCTTCTTTTTTTTGACTTGATCGTTATCATTTATTTCTTCATCTTCATATTTATCTTTAGTTCAAAGCTTAATTTCAAATGTGTAGTGAAACAACAGGCGAAGCATGTCAAATTGAACATGTTGCAGCAACATCTATACACAATTCGAAAATGTTTAAACGACGGGTTTGGCCGTAATTTTCAACCAATTGTGAAACCATAAAAACTCTGCTCATCTACGGAAAAATGCCTTTCCAACGGTGTTCTTGGTTTCGAAATCGGTTCGGTAGAATCGCCAAACGAACGGAGACAAAATTTATGTTAGCGTATATAGATTTATAACTGAATATTTTATTAAAAATACTTTTACAAACCTATTTTCCTTACTAGCGTCAATTTTTGTTTACTTTAATATTTGACATTCCTCCTCTTCTTCGCAAGTATAATCGATAAAACTAAGTTAGACACCAAAAAGTTATGGGTTTATTCTGAGATATTTTTAATTATAACTTTGCATGGCTAATCTCTTTTTCTAATAACAGATTAGGGAGTTAAGCTCGAAAATTAGGATAACCTTTTTATATGTAAAGCTATTATTAAGCGATTCAGTTACATACATACAAATGTAGGTTAGGTTAGAAATTAAACATTAATTTCACTTAATTTTATTCATTTTTCTGATTTAATTTTTTTATTCATTTTCATTTTTAATTATTTTAATACATGAAATTATCGGTATGATTGGTAAAATATACTTGTGACTGGAGGATGGTTCCGTGCGCAGAAGTGGAAAACTTTTGACTGCCATTCACCTGGGAGTGGCCAGAAGCGATTCTTGTGCGTACGGTTCAAATCGCAGCTCACAACGTCCGGATATTTATATCCACGTATCCTCTGGGTAGCAACTAAACACCCGTTTGGGAGCGAGCTAAAGTGAGAAGGCGTAAAACTTCGTGTGCGCTGGGTTTGGGTCCCGCCACGTTAAAACCCCGCCCAATGAAAAGAAGCAAACAGCCTCGGATGAGACCCCCTTTTTCTGATGACGACCACGGCAAACGTATAAAGGACTATGATTTAAGGGTATGCACCTGGAATATCCGGACCCTTAATGGGGAAGGTGCCTCTGCCCGGCTGGTTGATGTCCTCGGGAAGACAAGGGCTGACATCACCGCCATCCAAGAAATGCGATGGACGGGGCAAGGCAAAGTAAGCGTGAAGCCTTGCGACGTCTACTAGAGTTGCCACGTAAAGGAGCGCAAATTCGGTGTTGGATTCGTGGTAAGAGAGAGACTCCGTCGCCGAGTACTGGCGTTCACCCCGGTGGACGAACGTCTAGCCACAATCCGCATCAAAGCTAGATTCTTCAACATCTCGCTCATCTGCGCCCATGCCCCGACGGAAGAGAAGGATGAGGCGTCCAAGGATCTCTTCTATGAGCGCTTGGAACGTACATATGAGCGCTGCCCCCGACACGATGTCAAAATCGTGCTTGGCGATTTTAATGCCAAGCTGGGCAAGGAAGGGATCTTTGGCGCCACTGTCGGAAAATTCAGCCTCCACGACGAAACGTCCGATAACGGACTGAGGCTGATAGACTTCGCCGGGGCCCGAAATATGGTAATATGTAGTACTAGGTTCCAGCATAAGAACATCCACCAAGCTACATGGCTGTCTCCAGATCGAAAAACGAGAAACCAAATCGATCATGTTGTGATAGACGGAAGGCATGCTTCAAGCGTTTTGGACGTACGTACACTCCGAGGGCCAAACATCGACTCGGACCACTATCTTGTTGTAGCCAAGATACGCACCCGCCTCTGTGCAGCAAAAAATGTGCGCCCAACAATGCAAGGAAAGCTTAACGTCGAAAAGCTGCAATCACAACAGACGGCCAATTTATTCGCCACTCGACTCACACACCTGCTCTCTGAGAGCACTCTTCAACAATCCGACGTACGCGAGCAGTGGAACCACATTTCCCGATCATTAAGTACCGCCGCCGAAGAAGTAGTTGGATTTCAGCGAGCCCGAAAGAACAACTGGTACGCTGCGATCGGGCGCAACGCGAGCCATGTGGGACCGTTATAGGGAACTGAAGAAGGAAGCGAGACGTATTTGCCGCAATAAGAAGAGAGAGGCCGAAATACGTGAGTGCGAAGAGCTTGAGATGCTGGCCGACAGGAAGAACGCCCGAAAATTCTACCAGAGGGTTAGGCGACTTACGGAAGGTTTCAAGACCGGGGCGAACTCCTGTAAGAACAACAATGGCGACCTAGTGACCGATGTCCAGAATATACTTAAATTGTGGAGGGAACACTTTTATAACCTACTTAATGGTAGCAGCGCTGAAAGTAGTGAGGAAGACGAACCCGAGTCCCCAATCGATGATGATGGAGTAGCTGTCCCATCGCCTGACTATGACGAGGTACGAATAGCGATTACGCGGCTGAAAAACAACAAAGCTGCTGGAGCTGACGGCCTGCCAGCTGAGCTATTCAAGTACGGCGGCGAGGTGCTGATGAGGTGCATGCATCAGCTCGTATGCAGAATATGGTCAGATGAACGCATGCCCGACGACTGGAATTTAAGTGTGCTCTGCCCAATGCACAAGAAAGGCGACCCCGCCATACGCGCCAACTACCGCGGAATTAGTCTTCTAAGCATAGGTTACAAGGTCTTATCGAGCGTATTGTGCGAAAGACTGAAGCCCACCGCCAACGAGCTGATTGGACCTTATCAGTGTGGCTTTAGGCCTCGAAAATCCACCATAGATCAGGTATTCACAATACGCCAAATCTTGGAAAAGACCCGCGAGAATAGGATCGACACACACCATCTATTTGTCGATTTCAAAGCCGCTTTCGACAGCACGAAGAGAAGTTGCCTTTATGCCGCGATGTCTGAATTTGGTATCCCCGCGAAACTAATACGGCTGTGTAAAATGACGTTGAGCAATACCACCAGCTCCGTCAGAATAGGGAAGGACCTCTCCGAGCCGTTTGATACCAAACGAGGTTTCAGACAAGGGGACTCCCTTTCGCGTGATTTCTTTAATCTTATGTTGGAGAAGATAATAAGATCCGCAGAACTGAACCGCTCAGGCGCAATACTTTATAAGAGCGTACAATTGCTGGCGTATGCCGACGACATCGATATTATCGGTAAAAACAAGGGCTACGTCTGTTCTGCCTTCTCGGGATTGGATAGAGAAGCAAAGCGAATGGGTCTGGTGGTGAACGAGGACAAAACGAAGTATCTCCTGTCAGCACACAAACAGTCAGAGCATACGCGTCTTGGCACCCACGTCACTGTTGACAGTTACAAGTTTGAAAAAGTAGACGACTTCGTTTATTTGGGAACCAGCATTAACACCAATAATAATGTCAGCCTTGAAATCCAACGGAGAATCACTCTTGCCAACAAGTGCTACTTTGGGCTGAGTAGGCAATTGAGAAGTAAAGTCCTCTCTCGTCGTACAAAGATCACACTCTATAAGTCACTCATCACGCCTGTGCTGGTGTATGGCGCGGAAGCATGGACAATGAAAGCATCTGATGAGGCGGCTCTTGGAGTTTTCGAGAGAAAGATTCTGCGAAAGATTTACGGACCTTTACGCGTTGGTGATGGCGAATATCGCAGACGATTTAACGATGAGCTGTATGAGCTTTACAACGATATAGACATAGTGCAGCGAATTAAAATTCAGCGGCTCCGCTGGCTTGGCCATGTCGTTCGGATGGACAGAAACGCTCCTGCTCTGAAAATATTCAACGCGGGCCGCGATGCTGGTAACAGAGGAAGAGGAAGGCCTCCTCTGCGTTGGAAAGACCAGGTGGAGAAGGACTTGGCTTCACTTGGCATTTTCAATTGGCGTCAGTTAGCACAGAAGAGAAATGACTGGCGTGCTGTTTTGGACTCGGCCAAAATCGCTTAGGCGGTTACAGCGCCAAATAAGAAGAAGAAGAAGATATACTTGTGACTCAAGGGCGTTAAAATATCTTGGAAACACCGCATCAGTTATTGTTTTTGAGCTTATAGTTTGAGCATTTCTATTTGTATATATTCCTAAATTTACCAAAATAGACTACTAAACCTATGCCTAAAACCATCTACGAATATCAAAACCAGGGCATGAATCACGTATGACGACATTCGTCTGAACGATATCGTGTCGAGATTGTCTTGCTTCATAAAAATCAAAAATTGTTTGATCGTTTGTGCGATATCGTCAACTCGATTCCAGTTTTGCTTCACGTAACAGTAACAGTAGCCGTCATCGATTCGCCAACAGTTAGCGAGTGGCGAAACGAACGAATACAATGAGGTACAACCAAACTCGCTAGCGTCTATCCGTGCTAGCTAACTTTGTTGTTGCTTTCACATGCAAAATTTTTCGTTAAGCGACCGGAACTCAAACATAGCAAGCAGCGAAGTGGCGAATCGATGACGGCTATTATCTATTATGTACATACATAGGTATGCATGTGCGGAGTTTAAATAATCGGAAGTAATAATCAATTGTAGCGCATTTACTCTTACTATGCATATGCCTAAATGTATGCAACCATTTGGCAAGCAAACACAGGGTGCTTCTAATGAAAATGACAATTTTATGCTGAAATAAACATGCTAAGCCCTTCGAAATTTTGTGCTGGGATATGCGTTACAGCTTCGCAAATTTTACCCCTACCGAAACCAAAGATGTATACACATCAAAAATTGGATACATTTTTGGCTTGGTCGGTGATACATTTTCTTGGAACGGCGCGGCAACACTGGTGGCCACCTCTGCTCATAGTTTATTCATGAACACATACCCAAATTCATCGCCTATGCAGTTTTGCTTTGCGCGCAAGACCGTTTGCTACGTTGAATACGTGCAGGCATGTGAAAAATGATAGGAGATGACATTTGGACCAGATTTGACTATTTTTCTTTTGTTTGTTTAGTGTTATTAATTTTTAAAAAATAGTGCTCATCATCTTACATATTTCAAGCTTTGTAGAAAATTCGATAAAATTTTACTACAAACTTTTTAATAAGAATTTTGAGATAATTCTAGTTTGCAGTTTTATACCCAACTAGCAGACCCGGCGAGCTTAGTCCCGCACAAACTTAATTTTTTGTATTGAAACATTTTGGTCCAACATTTTCACCAACAGTTCACGTTCATGATTTTCAGTGACGCATTTATCTTCTAATATTACGGTTTGGTGGTTGTCAGAAGGCATATTTCCATTGCTATCTTAAATAACCTAGCAGAAGTGTATATGCATACAAAGATACGTAATAGCTTTAGTGCGTTTCAGGCGCCACGCCCCCTTATAAAATAGCCGCAATTTTCTCTAAAAGTATGGGATTGATTTCATATATCTCCATACCATGTTAGAGTACTCTACCATGAACACTTCCAGAGATATGCACTGTAAAAAATTCGGTTTGTATGGGAGGTGCTCCGCCCCTTTTTCCAATAGCCCCAATTTTTCTTCGTGACTATGCGATTTATTTTATGCCTTGTACATACCAATTTCCAGTACTCTACCATGAACACTTGCAGAGATATAAAGTGTGAAAATTTTGGTTTGTGTGGAAGGTGCCCCCATTTCCAATAACGGCAATTTTGCCCATGAATATGCGATAGTTTTCATATGGTGACAGGTAATAAGGTCAATGGACATAAGGTCAATTGACTTTATTTCCCACCCTGGTGCGAAATAAAGTCAATTGACATTATTACCTTTTTAAAAACGAAATAAAATCCATTGACATTATTTCTCTTTCAAACATTAAATTTGCTAAGCTTCGCGGCGGCCCCCGTCAGCGCGGCACACCGCGCGCGCCGCGCTCGCGCTTGCGACCCGCGTACCGCGACCGACCGGCGCGCGCACCACGTCACGCTACGCCGCGGCCCCCCCGGCCCCCTTCCCCCACTCCCGCCGTGCTGTAACGCAGGTAGATTTATTTTTTGTATACGTTGAAATAAAATTTGTATATATTTTAAACATCGACAGCTTATATTCTATAATACCCTCTATCTGCACACTTTTCACAAAGATGAGATTCTGATATTAGAATCCACCTAAGCTTTAACTGTCATCAGTGATATTAATGCTACCTTATATAACGACAGGTAATAAGTCCCAGATGGTTTCTAAAATCACAAATTAGTTTTTGTGCAAATTGCAGATAGAGGGTATTAATGAATTCAAGCCCTCGATATTTCACATTTTTATATTTGTAATTTATTAAAAGCAGGGATGCCAACTTGTCTCAAACCCTGCCATTTGTCCCTATTTTACTTCAAATGGTAGTTATTTTTTCAATTTGGCACGAAGTGCCAAAATGGCACTTTTGTAAAAAAAATTACATTTCAATACATTTTTGTGAAATCCTTTGCGTGTACTTCTTTTTCTCAACTAAAATTTTCTAATTTATAAAGGCTATTCAACTGGTTTATCTTATTTTATCATTGCACTTTTGTTTGGAAAATGTAGCTTTATTTTATTTCTAAATGTGAATAATTAAAAGGAATGACACCTTTTTTGGCACTTTTATTTTTCTATTTGGCACATTTTGGCACTTTTTTATCCTCAATATGGCACCTCATAACTAAGGATAGTTGGCAGCCCTGATTGGAAGATTTCTGCTGTGTTTTGGGCCAACAACTTGTATGCAGTAAAAAAGCATATAATTTGTGTTTCAAAAGTGTGAGAAAACCAATTAATTAACTTATATGATCTCGGTTCCGATATTAAATAATCAATTTGGTACATTGGCTCGTTGAATGTGCCATCTAATAAATAGTGTCGTCATTCTCCTTAGCTGCTTTTAAATGATGTCACAAATTGCTGGCGGAGACATTGTTTCCTTATAGAAAGGTTGGTTTCTTTCAAAATATGCTAATTTAAAACACAGAATTCTTTCAGGGTTCCTCCGGGGTTTTTGGACATGGACTGTTTCTTCAATTTAATAGTGTTCGCTTTATTTTTGTGGAAACGAAACATGTTTTGCAAGTTATGGATCATTTCTACACTCTTTCTTCAAATATTTCTTGTATTCCAGCTATGCGTTTTTACATATTCGTAATTTAAATTTTTTTAATAAAATCAATTGGTGGGAGTTCATGATTATGTGTGGATTAATATCACACAACTGAGGATTTGGCTATAACCTTTTTCATCTATTAAAAACAACACTTACGGGGCAATGTTTATTGTAAGAACAACATTTTTTTCTATGAATCGACATACTTTAAGCATTGTTGACGCTATTTCCATTTGAATGAGGAAATAGCGTCAATGACTTTATTTCCAAATTTTTGTTGACCCTATTTCGCTTTTGAAAAAGAAATAATGTCAATTGACTTTATTTCGCACCAGGGTGGGAAATAAAGTCAATTGACCTTATTTCCATTGACCTTATTACCTGTCACCTTTTCATATATCTCCATACCATATTCGAGTAAATACTCTACCATGAACACTTTCAGAGATATTCAGTATGAAAAATTCGGTTTGTATGGGAGTTGCCACGCCCCCTTTTCCAATAACGCAATTTTTCTCCATGAGTATGCGATTTTTCATATATCTCCATACCATGTTCGAGTACTCTACCATAAACACTTCCAGGGATATGCAGTGTAAAAATTCGGTTTGTACGGGAGGTGCCACGCCCCCTGCACCTAGCGGTATGAAATACATATACTTTACATCCGATTCTCATACCTACCATATATGCACATAAAATTTCATAAATATCGGTCAGCCGTTTAGGAGGAGTTCGACCACTAACTCCGTGACACGAGATTTTTATACATTAAATAAGAAACAGCTGTTCGTAAACGCCGGTTTCCGACTGAATTTCAGTTTTTATACATATGTATATTTTCCTGTCATAAATATATCGGTGGTCCTCTGCAATAACGACAAAATTCAAAATTTAAAAAGTAAAAACTCGTACTATTGTTAAGTGACTCATGTCTTTAATCATTGTCTTATTCATGTATAATCTTTACTACTTACTTTAGTTAGGATTAGACATGGGTTAGCCAAGGATTATAGAAATGAGCCTCTTAACAGTAATAAGGGATTTGATTTTTTGAATTTTGAGTTGTGTCGTTATTGCAGAGGACCATCGATATGTGAATTCATATATTTCGATAATGAAATAAATTCCAGCATAAATACGATTTTTATTTACCTATTTATACATATGTAACTCAATTTCAGCGCCACCTGGCGGCAAATTTTTTTCGAAAGAATTCATTTCCCTGTTATCAATACATATTTTGAATCTGAGGATAATCGGACCATAAAGACGATTTTTAGTAATAATTCGACTCCAACGCCACCTGGCGGCCCTTTTTTTTGCAATGGTATTGCTTTTCCTATTGTCAATACATATGTCATATATGGGCGGAATCGGCCCATAAATACGGGGTTTACTATTAACTCGACTCCAGCGCCACCTAGCGGTTGTTTTAATAGTTACTCTGCTATTCGGAAGGTAGACAAATTCAAGAAACAAACATAAAGATCGGTCCAGCCGTTCTTGAGTTATAAATGGTGTAACTAACACGACTTTGTTTTATATATA
>NW_023464981.1:0-9598 GCF_013731165.1 Rhagoletis pomonella
ATTAAATATCGAAAATATAGAGTACGGCGAATATCGATACTTTTGCATCTCTACCAAAAGAATGAGAATGAAAAATTCTTTGGAAAACAACGGTGTTTAAACAACAATCTTGCCATGATACTAGAGTGTGAAGATGAAAGTCAGGAGGACACATACGACATTTGCAGACCGATGAAATTCCCAAAAAAGAATTAAGTGAAAGTCCTCTCGACTGGTGCAACGTCAATCGAAAAGAATTTACAATTTTGTCAAGTTTCAAGTTTTTCAAGTTTTTCGCAGCAAGCGAGTAGTTATTTAGTGGCGCTGGTTTGATTTACGACTAGGGTTCGAACGATACTATCGATATTGAGTAAGTATCGATACTGAGGGTATAAAAATGAGTACATTAATACTCGATAAATTATTTGGTGATTTTACTCGATACTTTGCAAAGTACTCGTAGTATCGAATACTTTTTTAAAAACACATTTTCTTTGCTTATATGGATTATTATCATTTAATTTTTTGTAGTCTGTTGCATAACATAAACCAAATAAGTTAAAGTTTAAGGGCCTTATTCATCTATGCGAATTATATAAAGAGAAGTCCCATTTTTTGTAGCAGGTAATTTCGCGAACGGCTGGTACGATTTTCATGAAATTTTGCATATAATAATCTTTCAGCAACCACCATGTTTTAGGCCAAAAAAAAATGTACTTTTTTCCGGTAGGTGGACCAAGGACCGATCTATTCGAAAAAATCTTATTATGGTCCCATTTGCTGAAAATTTGGTAGCTTTTTACTTAGATTAGCATATACGATCTTTTTTTCCGCGAAGTGGACCAGGGACCGATCTATTCGCAAAAATCGTATTTATGGTCCGATTTACTTAATCTATACTAATTATATAAGGAGAAGTCCCTTTTCTTTGTAACAGGTAATCTCGCGAACCGCTGGTCCGATTTTGATAAAATTTTGTTTTAAATAGCTTTCAGCAACCACCATGTCTTAGGCCAAAAAAATTACTTTTTTCCGGTAGGTGGAAAAAATCGTGTTATGGTCCGATTTGCTTAAAATTTGGTACGTAGGTAGCTTTTTTCTCGTTTCCGGGAAGTGGATCAGGGACCGATCTATTCGAAAAAATCGTATTTATGGTCCGATTTGCTTAAAATTTGGTACGTAGGCAGCTTTTTGCCTAGATTAGCATATATGATTCTTTTTTCCGTGAAGTGGAAAAGAGTCCGATCTATTCTAAAAAGTTTTATTTATCGTCCGATTTGCTTGAAATTTAGTACGTAGGTAGCCTTTTCCTAGATTAACATATAGGATCCATTTTTTCTTCTAATATGTTCCGTTTTGTTTGAAATTTTGCGCGTAGGCAGCTTACTGCCTGGATTAACATATAGGATAGTTTTTTTCTTATAGGTGGATCAGGGACCAATCTATTATATAGAATAGGACTGAATGATTGTTGTACAGTTTGAAATATTTTAAGGCGCCGCAAAGCAAGCTGGTATTGGCTATTTATCGATACTTATCTATACCAATTATATTAAGAGAAGTGCCTCCTAAACGACCGAAATGATTTTAATGAAATTTTTTGTTTTAAAGTCCCTGCATAGTTTAGATTCACAACTTAAAACGCCAAGTGGCGCTGGAGTCGAGTTATTCAAAATATTCTTTGGTAACGTGAAGGGAAATATTTCTGGAAAAAAATGGCTCGCCAGGTGGCTCTGGAATCGAGTTATTACTAAAAATCGTTTTATGGTCCCATTTGCGTCATTAACAAGATGTACATTGGTAACGGTAGGGGCAATACTACTGAAAAAAAGAGCCGCAAGGAGGCGCTGGAGTCGAGTTATTGCTAAAAATCGTCAAGTGAAGTCATTCGGAGACACCAGGGATCAAAATCAAATTACCACCGTTCAATCGGCCACCATAACCATTGTGGTCCTTGATTTACGGCGACTAAACAAAATAAAGACAATTCTTGACGAATGCCTACAAATTCAATTGTAAGACAGTTAAGGTATTTTGTCAGAAATAAGTCAATGTATATTGGATTTCACGATCACCATCGAGCCAGACCATTATTTCCGCAAGAACTTCTTCACGGACATAACGCTTTCGTTAGGTTATTTAAGACGGCAATGGAGGATATGGTTTCTTAAGACCACAAAACCAAATGTAAACGTGTATTGTGGTTAACACTTTGTACCAAATATTTGAATAAAGAAAAAAATTTTGGGCGGGCGAAGTTCGCCGGGTCTGCTAGTAAAAAATAAAGTAGGTTTAAGGAGCTTAATAAAGTGACATTTTCATACATTTTTCAGTTTATAAACCTTTTTTATTTTTTATGAATAAGGCCATAAAACTTAACGCGAATTTAACGAAAATGCAGAATTTTTAGAAACTTTTTGGGTATGCAGTTTTGTAACCCATTCAAATTTACGTGTAGCCTACTACCGTTGACTTTTAATTCAAACTTGCACATTATTATACTAAAATTGAATAGGCTACAAAAATGCATACCCAAAAAGTTTACACAAATTTCTTAATAATTTGAAATTCGTGAAAGTATATATATATATATATATATATATATAATAAAGACCAAATATTTTAAATTTCTATTTCTATTGAAGAATAAAATAATTTTAGTATCCCAAAAAACGTATTTTAATGAGTGCGATACTGAGTAGTATCGATACTTTTTCCCTAATACTTTTAGAGTATCGATACCATGAGCTCGATGCCAGAATGAGTACTCAGTTACGACCCTTTAAAAACTTTTTATTGAATACAATGTTCCAATTTTTAAATTCAAGTACTAAACAAAAATATTAAAAGTTACTAACCATTCCATTTTCACCTAAATTATTTCTTAACAAGTAAAAACGTCTAAGTTCGGGCGGAGCCGAACATTAAATACCCGGCGCAAGTATTCAGTATAGTTTTTTCACCTTTCCGAAAACTCCCGCTACTTGGTAAGCAGTGGTGGTTTTACGTCTATTTCAAATATCTTCGATAGAACGTTCAGTTAGACATAATGAGATACACTTATATAGATATATGTGCGCGGCATCACGCCCATTTTCCTAAATTCCATAATAATGTTACTTATTTTCAAGGGATTGTTGTTAGTATCAATTTTGGGTAAAATAGGCGTTATAAAAAGGTAGTCGTAATTTTAGTCAGATTTCAGTACCTTTCAACGTTTTGCCTTTATGGGGCGACCACAATAATCATACCGAGTTTCGTACACATTGATCGAACGGTTACCGAGATACACATATGTCGTCTTAAGTGGGCGGGGTCACGTCCATTTTCCAACATTTTATTATAAGCGTACTTTTTGCTAAAGAATTATTGCAAACATCAATTTTTAATAAATTAGCTTCAGTATTTACTGATTTATCGAAGCTTTCGTATTTCTCTTAATTACCGTTATGTGGGATGTGGGCATGGTTATTATCCGATTTTTTTAAATTTTCAGCTGTTTGGTATGTTTTGTGAAGGCCAAAAACTGTGCCAAGTTTGGGAGAAATTGGTGGAGCGATTCCCAAAATATACACATGTAATCATAAGTGGGCGTGCCTGCGCCCATTTTCCAAAAATTTATAATATTCTTATTTTTCGTTTAAAAATGATTTCACATATCAATTTTGAGTGAGTAAGCTTCAGTAGTCACTAAAATACCGCAGTTTTCATATTTCTGAAAAATACCGTTATCGTCCGATTTTGCCTATTTTCAACGCCATCCGTCCTACGATCAAAAGAAGTACACATACCAAGTTTCGTTAAGATATCTCAATTTGTACTGGAGTTATCGTGTGCACATACGGTTACTCTTTTCATTCTGATCATTTATGTATACATTTGTCTATATCTATCTCGATTCGTTTTGCCTGTTACAAACAGCAGTTATGTGAACAAAGTTATAATACCCTTACGTACAAGTGTGCTCAGGTATAAAAATACTTGACATCCTCATTCGCATCCGCATCCGCGAATGTTAGCGTTTAAACATCCGCATTCGCATCCGCGGATGTCTAAAATTCCACATTCGCAACTTCTCTGGTAGAAACCATAAAATTCGGCTTATACAGTGTTTACATGAGGCTATTTTACAGGATATCAGGATACAGGTTGAAAGCAACATACGCCTGTTGCAAACGGCCTTTCAACTAACCTCTTTCAAAGAAGTTGGTCGGTTGCCAACTTTTGATTCAACCAATTGCTTTTAAAATCGCGTCATGTAAACACCGTATTACCCCGTGCGACAGAAACAAACAAATTTCAAAACACACGAAAGACTCGATATACTGACGAAACTATGGGCCAAATATAGTAAAACTGAGTTTTTAATTTTTCACCCTTAGGGGTTGCCAGACGTACCCTATTGGGGGGCCATACCCCATTTGTCCCCCCCTTGCTATGGAAGGTTGCGTAGGACCCCCATGGTTCGAAATGGACCGAAATGGTTCACTTTTCGATTAAAGCGTGTCTGCCTTATTAAACTTTCACAGGCGATTAGTTGAACCAAAGTTGAAAGAAAAGTATAATTTTTATTTGAAAATATTTGTATACCATATTTAAGGCTAAATATGTATACATATCGTCACCTGAAATGCAAAAAGACGTAACAAACATCGTCGCTGAAATTCAAAAAATCGTAATTAATAAAAAATTCAAAATTCAGTTTTTGATTGATACGATGGATTTCATCGAATTCAAACTCCTACATAATTTAATGAAAAATAAATAATTAAAAAAAAAACTTTTTAGTATACAACGCTTTTATAATTGGACTACAAAGTAGAGAATAATAATTCTCAGTCCAATAGAATTTGTTTTGATAACTTTTGATTTTGAAATTTTAGCAAAACTCATTATAAGGGCAATTCCACCGTCACGGCTTGGACTTTTGTACAGAAAAAATTTTCGTTCTTGTTTAAATTTAAGTATAAAGTACTCAACAATTCTACATTTTAATAAAACTACACCTAATTGACTGTTATATCAGTTATTACAAAATACGAAAAAAATTCCAGCTTTCTTTTATATGCATAAAATCTGATTTATTTCTTCTGTCACGGGTTGGACAAAAAAAATAACCTGCTTTTTGGAGCAGATATATTTTACGGAAACTCTGCGAATTTATTTTACTTTTCTGTGTGAACTTGATGCCTTTTGATAAAACAAAGAATCAGGAAAACAAACAAAGCAAGAACTATTAAAAAATTATATCTTTATTATACAAAAAATTCAAAAATCCTCTGACACGGGTGGGACAACGTTTGTCACGGGTAGGACACGTACTAATTTTTATATGAAAAGGAGCTTTTAGTGTGGTCCATATATAAAGATTAGTTATTAAGCAAGTAAGAAAGTCTAAGTTCGGGCGGAGCCGAACATTAAATACCCGGCGCAATTATTAAATATATGTTTTCCACCTTTCCGAAAGCTACCGCTACACGATAAGCCGGGGTGCATAAATTTTAAGTAAATTAGCGTCCTTAAATTTCGAAATATTGCAGTTTCAAGCATTTCTGAAATATACCGTTATATGAAAAGCGGTCGTAATTTTAGTCCGATTTCAATAATTTTCAACGCTTTTATGTGGCAAGCACAATAACCATACCGAGTTTGGTTTAAATTGCTAGAACGGTTAGCGAGATAGATATATGTGATCATAAGTACGCGGTGCCACGCCCATTTTCCAAAATTGTATCATAAGCGTATTTCTTGGTAAAAAATTGTTGCAACCATCAATTTTGAATAAATTAGCTTTAATATTTATTGATTTATCTAGGATTTCGTATTTTTCTAAATTACCGTTATATGGGATGTGGGCGTGGTTATTGTCCAATTTTAAAAGTTTTCGGCCGTTTGGTATGTTGTAGCAGGACCAACAACTGTGCCAAGTTTGGAAGAAATTGGTGCAGCGGTTACCAAGATATACACATGTAGGCGTGGCTACGCCCATTTGCCAAAATTTTTTAATATTCTTTTTTTTCGTCTAAAACTCATTGTAAATATCAATCTTGAGTGAATTATCTTCAGTAGTTACTAAAATATCGCACTTTTCATATTTCTGAAAATTACCGTTATATGGGAGGTAGGCGTGGTTATTGTCCGATTTCGCCCATTTTCAATACCATCCGTCCTATGCCCAAAAGAAGTCCACGTACCAAGTTTCGTTAAGATATCTCAATTTTTACTCGAGTTATCGTGTGCACAGACGGACGGACGGACGGACGGACGGACGGACGGACGGACGGACGGACAGACGGACAGACAGTCACCGCTTAATCGATTTCTCTTTTCATTCTGATCATTTATGTATACATTTGTCTATATCTATCTCGATTCGTTTTGCCTGTTACAAACAACCGTTATGTGAACAAAGTTATAATACCCTTGTGCACAAGTGCGCTCGGGTATAAAAATATAAGAAGCTAAGTAGGTGTTAAATTCAATCACGTTTTATCTTAGGATGGTGCCTTTTATATAGAAGAAAATGCTTAGCACCGTTAGCCAAAAAAATCTATTAAAAATTAACGCGATTTCCTAGCGTCTTGAAATTTTCACTTTTATCTACTTAAATTTAATGTACTACAAAACTTAAAATTCTGAACAAAAAGTTTAAAATTTTTGGGTGTAATTGTAAAAGTTTGATGAATTTTAATAATTTTTGTAAGAGGGTTGAAATGTAAATTTATGTGGTTCTGGTTACGTAATGTGTTAGACTTTTATAAACAAAAACAACTATAAACATAAGATTAACAAACTAAAACAACAAAACTGGTCAAAATGTAACTTAACTTAATCGCCTGACCACAAGGGTATATAGATAATGAACGAGTCCGCGCATCCCTCCCTCCTACCCTGCGTCCACCTCAACAAACAAATAAAGCTTATCAGCCCTCTAAACCTACCTCTGACAACTGTCCCACACATAGCTGTCACGGGTGGGACATGCTTCTCTGTTGAATTATTCTTATCTAATTACGTGGAAATGACAATGCAATTGTGGTAAATATTTGCAATGAATTTCTAAAATTATGTAACAAACACAAAACACAACATCAACTTCTGTAATTAAATATAACAACTTTCAGTTTTTTTTTGTCACGGGTGAGACATGACCAATACTGCTTAATAATAACTCATAATATAGATAAAGCAATCACACAATTGGATATATAACACAATTTTATTAAAAGCTGATGAGTTATACTACATATTTTTCTTACCAAACACTTGAATTATGAATCGCAAAATATTTGAAAGTGCATTCAACACAACCTACTTTAAAGTCAATCAAAAAATTTACTTAGAACTTGATTTCAAAACGTAAAAAAGTTAATAAAAATGCATTTAAAGCTTTAATCTGTTATTTTTTTGTTGATTCAAGATTTTTACAAATGTCTTATCCACACGTTTGTTAGTTTTATAAGGAAAATAATTTTTGCACTTTCCCATGGAACCTCCCATAAAGAATTTATGAGATTGAAAATGAAAAGCGTGGGGCGCATGCATTACCAGGCGTTAGATTTAATTGACAATAGTCAAACTACATAACATAGACCTAAAATTTCTACAGCGAAAGTACATATTTGAGATCGATTTTAAGCGGTCGTTATTCATATACCCACATACATGTAAAATGTACATACATGTATTATGTATGTACATATATACGAGCATCAATCAATTTCATTTAAATAAATGGCGTGTCGTCCACTTCCACTGTAGCGTACGTAGTGCATAGGGCGACATCTACCTCTCGAACCAAGGAGGTTGAGGTGTAGACGTTATAGAAACTTTGCAAAGCAATGCTTTTATAGCTGTCTGGACACAACATTGCAAGTTGATAAGAGCGTTGTACAAAATTTGAGATCGATTTTAAGCGATCGTTATTCATATACCCACATTAATACATACGTATGTACATACAAATATTACTTTTCGTTTCAATTCGAGTCTATTACATGCGCCCATGTATGTATACTTCTATATTGGCAGTAAGCTAACTTCCCAATGTGTAAGCATACCGAAATCAAAGCGAGACAGTCTAGTATGGTTTTTGTGTATGTATTAGGGATGTTTCGAATGTCATATTTTTCCCAATTCGCGATTGCGAATGCGAATTTTCGGAATACGTATTTTAAGTCATCGTTTCTATTCTTAAAAATTGTGTAAATTATTAGAACATTGAACGAGTGCTTAACCTATACAGTGCTTTAATCTTGTAGTTAAAGTTCAAAATGGGCATATTATATTTCAAAAAAAGTAATTTTGCTGCCTTGTCTCCCATGAGGCGATTTCTTAGCGGCTCGTATATAAGGCCGGCGCACTAAAAAATTGCTCACTTGGAACGGCGGGCGGAGCGCTCAAATATTTGCGGCCCATATCTGTCAATTTGTCGTACTTTTGTTTAGCTTTCCACCAATCGAGAGGATTTTCACCGAGATGAGCCCTTTTTTTCTTTAAGATAGGCCTTCAATTGAGCTTTTATTTCACATTTTTTAATGTCTCCAGATTTTACATCCGAGCCTTTGCTTTCGCTGGAGCAATGTAAAATTATTTCTAGGTTGCTTATACGACTTCTAGCAGTACTTGTTAAAGGCCCATCAATGTAGCTTGATATACTACTTAACCGTTTAGCGCCTGAAGCTAAAAGCAAGTTATTGCCCGCACCGTGGTAAGACAGACTTAGAGCCATTTCAACAACATTAGAGTGGATACTCTGCCCATGTACACATTCGCATTCGCAAAACATTCGTATCATTTGATGCGAAGGTGAATGTCGAATGCGAATGTGTAAAATGATGCGAAACATTCGCATGACGATACGCATTTTTTAACTGCCTTTCAAACTTGAGGAAAATCTTTTTTATTCATACGAATCGTTGCAAAAGTTCTGTTTTTTTATTGTGTTTCTAGCAGTAAACGGAAATTCGCAACGTTCCGAATAAATAAAAAAAAGATTTTCCATACGTTTGAAAGGCAGTTAAAAAATGCGTATAATTTTCGTCACGAAATTGATATCATAAATTTTGTGTTTGCTAGTTCAGCTTTCGTCACTCGAAAATTTTACCTCAAAGAGGTGTTTTATTTGATATCAATTATTTTGGGGTAGCAAATTTAAAATCGACGAAAATACAAACAATAAACTAAATGTTTTATTTTTCTCAAATAAATTGCTAAATATATTCTCTAAATCTAAATTATGTATTCAAATCGATGTGTCCATTGAAACACATAGTTTTTCGAATACAGAATAAAGCGAAAAAGGATGATCAAGGATATGATGATATCAAGGATGATATGTATTCGAAAAAATTAAAAATTAAAAAAAAAAATATGAGAAATGATAAAAACTTATCAACTTGGTACCAAATTTGGACAATAAACAACTGTATTCGTCTGATTGCTCCTAGTAGTTTAATTGTTGTTAAGATTTCTATTGGGTGTAGGGCGCACACATGTGCTTTTTTTAAGAAGTTTCACTTCTATCACGTGTACGGTGTTGCACTCGTGCTATTAAACTAATGATTTTTTCTCAAGTATTTTTGCTCAGTGGCAATTTATACATATGTATGTAAGTAGT
>NW_023464982.1:0-9596 GCF_013731165.1 Rhagoletis pomonella
TGTATTTTGCTTTCGCTGTTAAGTATTCCAAATATTTGTCGCTCTTAAAATGCGCTTCGCCAGTTTTGTTGGCTCGAAAAATGTGGCATTCACAGTTCTTGGACCTTTTCTATAAATATACGTTCTCTGCAAGCACAATAAACACTCACTATATCAATTATTAGGTGCAATCCCGTAATCCTCGGACTCGGACTAGTAAAACTGTAAAAAAAAAAAATTCGCTCAGGGCGAGAGAGTAACATTGAAAAGTACGGGATCGCTTTCTAGTAAAAAATGGTAACTGCTGTCAACTTCAACATAACCTCCAAATTTTGGTTGTAAATTTTTGCTTATTTTGTATGTAAACACACAGCTCACACATGTAAATAACCAATAATACTTTCAAATTCATTGGAATCCACTTAAACAAGTAATTAAATACTTTTCAACATGAATTAGCAGAGTGCACTTTTCTTTTTTTTTACAATTTGGTTGCCAAACACACTACAGCTGATCGTTTGACACATTTACCAGAATTTACCAGCAAAAAATTCTCGGGCTAAAACTGGTAACTTCTGACAGAGAGATAACCGTATTTACTCTCTTTTTTGTCCTCTCAATAGTCAGAGAACCGAGTACGGGATCAATTTCCAGTAAAATATGACTGATTCTGACTAGTCCAGACTCGTACGGGATCGCAACTATTTCTTGCCTCCCAATTTCAATTCACTTTTTTCCTTTTTAGATTATTCTCACTTTTTGTGTATTCTTTAATTTCCGTTAATTTAAATTAAGTTGAGTTTGGCACTTTTAAGGATTTTGCCAGAAAAAATTCTTCTGACTGTGAAATGCAGAAATTTTGCTTGGCAAACTGCCTGCAATTGTTGTAGCAGCAAACTCGGAGAGAGCGAGTTTGGCGACTCTCACAGCAAACTAATTTTGTTTGGTCAAACTGCAGAAAATTCGGTGTTGTCATATACAAAAATTTTAGACATTTGTTGCTATACACAAAAATTGCCGAATTTATGCTGTAGGAGCTTCAAAGATTAGGGCACAGTTAATTGCCTATACGATATCATAAAAAATATATTAATTGTGCGCGTTATGTACATCTGAAATTCTCATTTCGTGTTGGCAATAGCCATGAAAACCATATTGAACGTGCAACCCTGTGCCAAACTTTAATTTGGCAAACAAAAGTTTGTCTGCATAACACCGACCTAAATCTGACTACTTCGGACTGAAGAGAGTCACTCTCACTGAGTGTTGCTCTCTCATTTTTGCTGTCATTTTCGAGTTAAGGACAGTGTTGCCGTTTTAGCCCTTTGGTGGCTAGATTTAGCTACCACATACTTTTTTTGGCCACATAAATTTAAAATTGCCCCTAGCCCTTTTTTAGCCCTTTTTAGAATTTATTCATACTTGGCATGAAAAAGTTGTATATGCTTAATTGGTTTTTTTTTTGCATTTATGTAAGAGATGAATTTTTAGACTAAGAAATGCTAATATATATACATATATGTATTGTATGTTCCTTACGCTTTTATAAATACATACTGTAAAAGTATTGGGGCTGTTAACTTATCTGTTAAAGATTTAACTATAGTTTAAAATAGATAAGTTCACGGCCCTTAATATGCTAAATTTGTTAAATGACCCATCAAGTCGATTGACCGTGTATGTTCTTGGGGTGTGATTGTACCAGCCTGCTGGTGTCAGTGGTGAAATTAGCTCAATTTTCTAAGTAAAAAGTATTTTGGCGGAAATTTCTTGCACCATATGAGTCAAAGCCATGTTTGTGGAAGATATTGCAGTTGTGAATTACAAAAAAAAAAACAATGTTTAACAAAATGCTAGAAAAATTATGAAATTTCGGCTCTAATCATTTCGATCTTTCCTCGACCTCATTTGTAAAGAAATAAATATTGTACCAGCATGCTGGTAAGTTATATGCTTCGAGCCTGATGGTACAATCGCTTGATGGAACCAGCAAGCTGGTGTCGTATATTTCCCCTTTTATACAAAAAGGTCTTTGGTTGGATAAAATATTAGTTTTTTTTCCAAAGTTCATTGTTTTTATATACCATTACTTATTGAAAATTTTTACGTGTATACTTATATATGTATATGTAAGTAAAAAATTTTAGCTACCATTTTTAGCCCCAAAAACTTTTTTTAGCTCTTTTTTTAAAGGAATTTGGCTACCACTAAAAATTATACGCGGCAACACTGGTTAAGGAACGCTTTTTGGACTAAAGGCCCGTCCACATAGAACTTTGGCGTTGCGTTGGCGTTGGCGTCGCTTCAACAGCTGACTATGAATACATGAATTCAAATGCAGCCGTCCACATAGCCAAAATTCGACAACGCTCACGCCAACACAAAGCAAAAAGATGGCCAACTCTCAACTTTTCGCGTGCGTCGCTCGTCAGCTGTTGCGAATAAATAAAATTATGTGAAATATTTTTCCTTTTTAATCAAGTTCGGGCAAGAAATATCGTTTTTAATGCAATTATTGATATGAAATGTTAATTTATCTGTCGTTAATATGTTAATTTAGTGGCCCAAGGATTCGCTGCCAAGCGTTCATTGTAGCAAGCACACTTTTAACGTGCGTTCTGTCAAACCAACGCCAACGCCAAAGCCAACGCGAAAGTTCTATGTGGACCGGCCTTAAATCTGACTACTTTGGACTTTTTCTTACTATTTCTGGGAGATAGGAACGCAACCATGAACGAAAGACACAAGATCACGTAAGAACAAGAGAGTGAAAAAAGTCGATTTTTTTAGCGGGTTCTACGCCATCTTGTTTCACTGGAAAACAAGCGAAAAGTAAACAAAGCAAAGAAAACAACGAAAACCAAAGTTAGCCAAAATTATTGTCAGCCACTTTAAGCGCACAATTTAGGTAAAATGATGCAATAAAATGCTTGAAAATGTGTTGTCATGTTGAATTAACTCTTCTTTACTTAAATATAAGTGTAAAATAGTGGTGCTTGTGATGTAAACAAACGCTCAGCTGACGAACCCGCTTTCGCAAACTTTTTTCTCAAAACCAGTTACAAATACAACGTCGCGTTCTTACGTGATCTTGTATTTTTGGTTCATGGAACGCAACTATTATTACACCCATGATTAAGTTCTGAACACATTGAAAACGACGAGCCACGGGCCACAGCTTTTAGTTTGTTATCTTCATTATCTAAACGCTTTGTCGATGGCGACATGATTTTTTTGAACGACTGTTTCTCAAGTTGAGAAAATGCTAGTTCTCAACTTGAAGTCCAATGTCTTGGTCTCAAAAATATCATTGATATACTGAAATTGAAATAGTAAAATACTTTGTACCTTTTTGATTGAAACGACATACATAGATGAATTTAAATATTAATTTTTCATTTTATTACTACTTTTGTATTATGTAGTTAAACAAAATCGTATTACAATAATTCACTTCATAGTACACGGTCCGACAGTAATTTTGTCACTTGATTCACTTGGCGTTTTATTTTCTTTCAAGATTATTTGAAGATATTTTGAAGATTATTTACTTTTTGTTCGTATCGTATCGCATTGCTAACTCTAGTTTTGACTGGATAGCGAAATCAAGGATCTGGGCGTGTACTTTGACACTAAGTTCACTTTTGCAATGCATATTTATTATATAATAAAAAACTCGCTTGCTATTCTAAAATTTGTACGAAGGAACATCTAATTCCTCAGTTCTATACAGACTTAGGATGATGTTTTCGGCTTTTGTACGGTCTCAATTAAAATACGCGGCATTTATTTGGATACCATAAACCTGGTATTCATATAAATAGATTGGAGAGTTCAAAAAATTTTCCTCCGTTTCTAATAAACCTACTGTCCTTAAAAGACAGAAGAACACTCTTGGCGATATCTTTTATATCTGACATTGCTACAGGCAGGATTGATTGCCCGTCTCTGCTTGAGAGATTGCACTTCAATGTCCGAGGTAGTACTAAAGCTCCTATTAATAGAACTCTGAGTTTAAGTTAAACGCACGATCTGGCTGGTTTAAACTAAGATCAGCCAATCAAATGTCAGCCAATTTAAACTCAGTTTACTTAATCTAAGTTTAAACTGTCACTGAAAAACGAGCCCTTATAGCCCGAACACAATGAAAACGACGAGCTACAAACCACAGCTGTCAAATTATTTTAACACGTACTCTTATGTAGATAATTATTTTGGCGACGACCGGGCTACGCGACGGCTGCGGTTGTGGCCAGATTAGATCTATTTCTATTTTTCTGGCGACAGATAAGGTTCTTCCTCTTCTTTTATGTCAAACTCATACAAATTCATGATGTCGCTGCCGCGTTCAAAGAAATCATGTCGCCATCGACAAAGCGCTTAGATAATAAAGATGACAAATTGGAAGCTGTGGTCGGTAGCTCGTCGTTTTTAATGTGTTCAGAACTTTAGTAAAAAAAAGGCGAAAAGTCGTCGAGCGATAGCTGATTCTAGTCAACGCGAGGCGACTAAAGCCGATTCCAAAAGGTCGAGTTTTTTCAGTGAAAAGTCGATTTTTGACTAAAGTTAGAATCGACTTTTCCTAGTTCGCATCCCTATTTATCTTTGAAGTCCAGTTTGCTTTGTGAGTTGTGAAAATTAAATTGAAGGAAAAATGGGAAGGTGTGCAATCTGCCTTAAAAGAAGGGAACGCGGAACGGGACCGTTTTTTCGGGTTCCAGCCGAGGAGTCCCAACGGTTGCTTTGGGGAAAAAATTGCGGGGTACATTTTAAAGAAAAGGACAGTGTTTGTGTGGATCATTTTTCGCGTTCGGATATGATCGGCGGTGGGAAGAGATCGCAGTTGTTGCCAAAAGCCGTACCATTTCCCCCATCGGAATGTCCCAACGCTACAGCAACAACAACAACAACCAACTCTAGCTGGACGCCATCTGATCATGGTAACTTATTTACGGATTCATATTATGCCCAGTTGGAGTAAGTTTTAGAATTATTACTTTTATGAACTTGAAATATCAATTTTTAATACAGGTCGGATATTGGTACTTCTGATTCTCAAGCCCCAGAAATACTGGATTCACCAATTTTCTCACAGGCAAGGTAACTGAGAACTCGTAATTTTTAACATAAAAGAATTGTTTTTAAACACGTATACAATTTATTAATTATAAAATTTATAACATGTAAATATTTCTTTAATTCAATTAGCCCATCCACTTTTTTAACTAGTGGAACAGAAAAGATCGTCAAAAATTGTCAAATGTTAATAGAGTAAGTGCGTATTGAATACTGAAGTCCATTCATTGTAAAATTTAAAAATCGTATGTATTTATTTCTTTGATATAAATAGCTCATACGTTTCTTTAACTGCTGCAACTAAGAAACCCGCCAAAGATTGCCAAACGCAAACAGAGTAAGTAATTGGTTTTGGGCGTTGCATTTTTATTTTGTTGCTTTCACAACTACCTACATACATACTTTCAGACCTATTATTATGGAGGCCCTCATGGGGAGGGATGTCTACGAACTGAAGAGAGAGGTGAAAAAATTGAAAGCGGAAAACAGGGACTTGGCTCATCAGTTGAACATAGCGAATGCTGTCCAAAATAATTTTAAACAAATCTTTACCGAAAATCAAATGCGTAAAATGATTTCCCCAGGCATGTTTTGAAATCTTCTTGGTAGAAAGTTAATGTAATGATTTATTTATTTTACATAGATCGAAACGTTAAATGGTCATGGAATGACATTTCCAGCGCATTATCTTTATACGCAGCAGGGCCAGTGGCATATACATATTTGTATGACAAAGGGTATCCGCTACCCCACGTTTCTACCCTCCAGCGGTGGTTTCGCCAAAAGGATCTAGAGGAAGGCCTCTCCACCACGCCAAGCAACTATCATGACCTTGACATGCCTGAACCATGCCACGAAGACAAAACCTCTCCGATTCCAGATTTCTCGGACTAAAAATAGTAAAACCGTTAAAGAACATGCATACATCTTTTAGTACGTACCAGAAGAATACTTCCTTGTAGTATATGCATAAGTTTATTTCTAGAGGAAGGTCTCCACCACGCCAAGCAACTATCATGACCTTGACATGCCTGAACCATGCCACGAAGACAAAACCTCTCTGATTCCAGATTTCTCGGACCAAAAATAGTAAAACCGTTAAAGAACATGCATACATCTTTTAGCACGTACCAGAAGTATACTTCCTTGTAGTATATGCATAAGTTTATTATAAGTTGTATAACTTTGAATAATTGGTTTTTCTGGCCTATTCTGAATCCATTCGTATTGCGATTTTCCTGAAATCAATAGAAATGCTATCACTGAATCCGATTTGATATGAGCGGATGTACTCAGGTTTATGCTGCGATCGTATCCACTCTGATACAGTGATGGAATTTGCTTAGATTCCACGAAAAATATATTTTTTCATCTAGCGGTCGTGCATGTCCTCATAAAAATTTAACTTACAAGATTTTAGGTACAAATATAAAACTTTGTTATATGTACAGCTACAAGGGTACATTGGTACATGAATTAGATTTGAAATTCTATAACCCAAATTCAAGAAACTGCATTTTGTAAATAAAATATGTATGTACCTACTGTACATCGCTCATATCAACCCCCATTGAAAAGAGGTATTGTTTGCAACTTATGTTTAATTTATTTTACTGATGTTTATTTATTTTTAAGAATTTTCGATTTAAATAGAGTTCGTTCTCTCCCAAAACCCATATAACCTCAGATTAAAACCTTGTAAAAGACTACAAAAAATGCAACAAATATTTATCAGAATTTCAAACTCCTTTCTCAAAAGTGTAAGAGTTTTATAGCCCAATAAATTTTAGTCTGGTAATGTGCAAGTTTAAGTGGTTAAAAATTATCGTTGATTTTTTAGAATCTTTTGTTGTCGCATTTGCTTCCATATAACATTTTTTTTTTTATATGAAAAAAAACCCGCACAACTTCGGCGAAAAAGATTAAAAAAAAAAAACAACGGTAATTTTTAGCCACTGGAAATTACACATTACTAACTAAATAAGCTATAAAACTGTGTACTCAAAAATCTTCTAAGACTTCCGAGAAAAAAGTTTGAAATTTGGTTGGAAATTTCTTGCATTTTTTGTAGTCTTTTACAAAGTTTTAAATTTAGGTATATATGGGTTTTGTTAGAGAATAAACTGTATTAAAATGCAAATTCTTAAAAATAAATAAACATGATTGGAAAAGAATATCACTTTAAAATGGGCGTGCTATTGATATGACCGATACTGTATATTAGAAAGTGTAGCTACGCTTGTTTTCTTGAAATAATTTACAGTTTATAGTTTAACAATGCGTTTGACTAATAAATATTTTTCCGTAAAATATTCCGAAATAGATGTTAAATGCAGCAAGCAGAAATGTTATTGGCCAAATTTGTCAGTTTTGAGTAGAACATGTATGATTGTTTGGTGTCACAAATTATTTGAGAAAAAACGTGTATCTTTGTTTGGGTTAAATCTTGCAATAAATGTTTCACCAGCTTTCCTATGAGCTCGAAACTTTAAACTTCAAACTTAGCTCAAAACCAGATGGCGATGCAATATGAAAGGTATTAGTCCGCTAGATGGAGCAGGAGTCGAGATATTTGAAAAGCCCGTATTTATAGTCCGATCTGGTTCATATTTGGAATGATTAGGGCTGATCGGGATATTCACGCTCATTGCGAGAGTCGTGTCGAATGCAAGTCGTTTTTCGAGAGTCGAATCGTATCGAAAATTCCACGTCATTGCGTAAAATTTCCACTCGACTAGTGTATTAAAACGGAAAAGCTTGGCAGCACTATAGTTTTCGACGATTTTGGTCGTTTACTTATTTCATTGCGACACTATACAATGCTACTGTTGTCGAGTCGTACAATTTAGCCTAATTTACGACTTACGCAATGAGGCTGCTTGTGTACATGCTCTTGCTTTTGAATATTTCGCTGCATTTGTAAATTCACAACATTCAGACGGTTGCCACAGCTCTTATGTACATATATCACCTATATGGAGGGAAATAATTTCATAAAAAAAATTTGCCGGAAGGTGGCATCGGGTTCAAATATGTCGAAACCCTGTGTATGGTCTGATTTAGGTTATATTTATAATATATATTTTCTAAATTAAAGGAATAATTCCACAAACGATTTTGCCGATAGGTGGCGCAAGTCAAGATATTTGGAAAACTCGTGTTTATAGCTCCTTTTAGTTCATATTTGGAAAGCTTGTTTTAAAACTATTTTTGTAAAAATACCAAATCGGGCAAATCGAGCAGAAAAAAGATATCACCAAATGAACCACCTGGGCCCGGAATACGAGAACACTCTTGGCAATATAAATAATTTCCGCAGGTCTGTCAAACAGGCGAAATTTGAAAATTGCAGCAGCGATCACACAATACATATAAAGTTATTTCAAATTTCTTCATTAAAAAATATATTAAAAGTAAATAGTAAATAATAAATTTCGGGGTCTCATATTTCCTACGACGACTCCGAACGTCGAAAAGCTACAGGTTTCCTTGCCTACGCAGTTTTTTCTACAATTTATCAGTATAACAGACTTCGAAAAATCTTGCATTGTCACGTGTGACACGCTCTTTATTTTGAATTATGTTGCCACCCTTCCTCATAAGTAACTGTTATACTTATTTACTACAATGTTTACAATAAAAACAAAAGTTACACGACCAAGCGGACCAAGCAAGCATTTTTTTTTTTTTTTAATTTTAGAAATACAATATGGAAATGAGTATTTTTAAACAAAATATTAAAAGAGATAATAAAAAATAATCAGCAAAATTTACACATTTAGTAGAACGAAATTAAAGGGGCGACCCTGCGATTGTCACACTTGCAACGACCAGCAACTTTACTGCATTCGATCGTATGTTTTCTGCCAGATTTTCTGATTTGTTTTGCACATTGCACCAAACTTCACTGCGACGGTCGGTACGTATTCCGATTTCAATGAATTTAAATGGAGGAAACACTACAACCACAAGTGGCAATAGCGATACCAACGAGGTGTGCCTTTGGAGAACCAGTGAGCTGCTAAAAGGCTGTCATACAGTGGGGAGTGGTTACGCTTGCATCGTGCTTAACCGGCCAATACAAGTGTCACCACCGATAGTTAAAAAAATATGGCAAAATGGTAAATATGATCAATTAAAAACTATACATACATATCTATATTTATAGTTACGTACCTAAGTTGCTTTATAAATATACATTACAACTTTTGCACAGCACAAATTCGTTGCCTAATAGATGGTGGCGCCAATCACTGGAATGAATTCATGCATATGCATTGTGAGGGAGAGAAACTAAAGCTACCGGAATATATAACTGGAGATTTCGACTCCATTACAGAAGAAACAAGGAAGCTTTTTAGTGCACCAGATATTAAATACCAACACACACCTAACCAGAACGAGACAGATTTTACAAAAGCTTTACGATTTTTGCAACCACAGATGAAATCGGAAGACATACAGGAAGTTATTGTATTTCAAGAGAATACAGGTCGTCTAGATCAGATAATGGCGAATATAAATACTTTATTCAAATTACA
>NW_023464983.1:0-9595 GCF_013731165.1 Rhagoletis pomonella
AAGGGTTCACCTGGCGCTGGCCCTGGCTTGGGCTTTCTGCTTTTTCCAACCGTTTTCCATTGATTATCTGGTACGGTTTTCTGTGCATTATTATCGTTATTACCATTATTATTTTTACCATTATTAAAAATAATATTATTACTACTATTATTATTATAGTTAGTGTTCTTTCTCTTTTCCGGCTCGCCTGTAGGGGAGTCGGATCGAGTTCGACCTCTCTTTTGCGAGCCAGGGCCAGCCCTCCGCAGCTCGGAAGGGTAGACCCCTTCCGGCACTGCTCTCGGAGGTAGCTTAATATATTTAAGCTCTCCTCGATTTGGGCCATACCCGTTTTTATGTCCATGGACACATTCTTCTGCTTAGAGACAGCACTCTGCATCTTCTTCAAGACGAGCCGAATCTGGGCCAATTGCTCATCTTCATTGCCTTCGCAAGTTCTCAAGCTTGCGGTGACATGCTTGTCGCTGTTTGCAGCAGCCGGCGTTTGAAGACGACTATCCTGGCTGCCGGAAGTTGCCGTTTAGCAAGGTGTAGCCTTCTGCGCCACGTCGGCGGCTTTCTCCGTGCTCGTGGTGCCGGCATTTGCCTGCAGAGGAGTTTGTGGCGGGGAGCGCACAACTCTACTGCTCTTCCTGAATGCGCTGCATTCTTCCTCCATAACATCGACGTTGGTTTCATTTCTTTGTTTTATTTTATTCATTTCCAATCAATTGGGTCTCCGCTTCAAGCCGCTATCTCCACACGTAGCACAGTCGCTTTTAAGTGTCCCGAAGTTCCCTTCTATCAAAGGAGCAGGCCATCGCGAGGGTTGACACAAGTCCTTATGGGATATTGTGTTCAGAGCCAAGACAGCGCAAAACCAGGAGTAAATCTCAACTGGACGTGTGCGGCCAACTAAATGGCGACGTGTATTGAACGTACTTGAAGACCTGCCAGGGTTTTAACGAGACGGAGGCGATTGCAGCATTAGCCCACCAGCCATTTCTGTGAGGTGTCACCCTCACATACTAAAGTGGCGGAATACTGCTCTCGCCAGCCCCATATCGAACTAATCGTATACATGCTCCAGTATGCCATGAACACGATCTAACTGGTCTCAATCCTGGGATGCTTTTTTGGGAGGCGGCATCTGTTCGCCCGGACAGATCTTTTAAATCAGGCCCTCGTGTCCTGCCGCTCTTGGTCTGGGACTACTTATTGGTTATTCGCAGCTAACCTACCGGAGTAGGCCGTTCACGATCCGCCCCGTGTGATCCCGGTAAGGTCCTGAGCTCAGCCCTTACCTTATTATTATTATTATTATAATTTTTTTTTTCGTAGGAGAGGGAAATGCTTTATGCACTGCCCGGGGGCGCTAGTCTCTATACTACCTTCCCCGAGTGTGGGACCGAAGCGTGCTGGGCTACCCACTAAAACCCATACTCCCACCGCCCGCGCAAGAATCCCGCATCTGGTACCGCAATTCTGCATGTCTTTAGATGCAGGAGCGCGCTGCTAGAGCCTTGGGGCTGCTCTTTTGTAGGGGCGTTTCATTCGGGTGTCCTCAGTAGACAACGATCCTCTCGTTTGCAGCGGAGTACGAATTTCACGTATCTCGCAACTTCTTCCCACTTTTCTGCACTGGAGATCATTACCCCAACTATGTTGTTCGGAGTTATGTCTCCGTATCTTTCTTCCAACATTCTGCGCGAAATCAAGAAGTGTTCGAAGGAGAAGAATGTGTGGTAAACGTTATCTTCGACGTTTCCACAGTAGTGACAGAACGGTGAGTCCACCCTTCCCATTCTGTGAAGATATTATCGGAAGTAACCATGACCGGTGAGGAACTGCGTCAGGTAGAAATCGACTTCCCCATGCGGTCTGTTCAACCATGTTTGAAGGTCGGCTATCAGGGAGTGCGTCCATCGACCTTTTGTGCCGCGGCAGCTGCTCGACCTATCTCGGCACTGAGATTGTAAATCTCTTTTCGCTCGTAAGCAAGTAGCTCAATTGGCATGACGCCAGAAATAACTAGAACCGCGTCCGCGGACACTGTACGGTATGCAGAAGCAATGCATAGTGCCCCTCTGCGCTGGACCGAAGACATTTGAATCCGGTATTTTTTGATTTTCAATGCGTCGGCCCAAATTTCTGCCCCATACAGGAGCAACGACTGGACTGCTGTCATAAGAAGCGGGCCGCCATCAGCCGGCTTAGAGTCACCGTGCTCTGCGCAGCTTTTTCACATACTCCATGGATATGTTCCCAGAATGTGAGTTTGCTGTCAAGCTTCACCCCTAGGTATTTTGTAGACCTAGAAGTGGTCACGAGTTGAGGTCCTGCCATCATATTTATAGTTGTTGGGATCCGTTTCCTGGCGAGGAGCACGATCTCCGTTTTGGCTGTAGCCAATTGCAGACCGTGATCGCTCATCCATCCACTGACGTTGCGCATGACCTGGTTTAGCTTAAGCTGTGCTAGCTGGACATTTCTTGCTGTTATGACGGCGGCCACGTCGTCCGCGAAGGCGACAAGGAAGGCGCTCTCCGGCATTTCCGTGCGCAACAGACTGTCATACATGGCGTTCCAGAGGTCCGGGCCAAGTAAAGACTCCTGTGCCGCTCCGTCGGTTATACGTATCTTTCTCTGACCTTGTGTTGTGTCGTACAAAAGCCAACGGTCTCTAAGGTAGTCCCGGATCATATCTAGCAAGTATGTTGGAACCTTGAATGACCGTTCCAAGGCCTCCAGCATGTCGTCCCATCTTGCCGAGGTGAAGGCGTTCTTGACGTCCAGTGTGACTAGCAGCACTATTGGCCGCGCCTGGTGGCAGGCTTCTTCAGCCTTATGTACCGTATCGACTACTTCGCCAATTGCTCCTATAGTTGAGTGTCCCTTCCTGAAGCCATGTTGTCGGGGTGAAAGGCCTCCATCGCTTTCTATGGCTGACGTCAAGCGTATTTTGAGAAGACTCTCCATCATTTTGCCTGCTGTGTCTAGCATGCAGAGTGGCCGGAAGGATGAAGGAGAGTTTGGGTCCCCCTTGCCCTTGGGTATAAGCACCAGTCTCGCCTTCTTCCATTGGCTTGGGAAGACCCGGGCCCTAAGGCTGCTGTTGTACATATTAAGCAGGAGATCAGGGCTCGTTTTCGCTGCTAACCTGATTGCTTCCGCTGGTATGCCTTGCCGGCTTTCATGCTTCGCAGGGCTAGCTTCAGCTCGTCTGTCGAAATCAGTGGTGCCTCGGCTTGCTCCTCGACGAACACTGTATCTGCTCTTAGTGGGTGTGTGGGAAATAGCGCATCCACTATATTCTTAACTCGGGCCTCATACATCGCTTGCGATGATGTGTTCGAAGGAGTTGTGTTCATCACTATTTTGTATCCCTGGCCCCAGGGATCGTGATCCACTTCGTCACATAGCGCTTTCCAGCAGTACCGTTTACTCTTCTGTATCTCGGCCCCAAGTGCTTTCTTAGCGCTTTTGTAGGCGCGCGTTGCGGGTCTCCGCATTCTATGGCAGGCCCTTCGCAGCTCTGCAATTCAGTCATTCCACCAGTATACCTGCTTTTTACCTGACCATGCTCTCCTCTGTGGCATTGAGGCTTTGCATGCCCGGTGAATGCAGCGCATGATTTCTTCGACCAGCTTAGTACAAGACTCCCTGTTGTGGATCTCTCCCGTTGTGGGTGAAATACCTTGGGAATCTGCTAGGAGTGATGTATCGAACTTGCAAACATCGACCCTAGACGGGTTCCAGCCTGGTTTCCTGCGAGGGAAACTACGTGTTTGCCCTCGCGTTGTGTCAGTGACTTGGAAGGTGATGTAGTTGTGGTCGCTACAACTCAGGTCTTCCATCACTCTCCATCCGTCAGCCCTTCGAAGAAGGTTTTCAGAGACCAGGGTTATATCAGGGATAGAGTATCCAAAACCCGTCCTTCGGTATGTAGGGGTCGATCCGTTGTTGAGGATGGTTAGGCCAACGAGGGCTGCCATTTCAAGGACCAGTCTTCCCCTGGTGTTTGTTTGGGGCATACCCCATTCCACGCCTCCTGTGTTGAAATCTCCAGCAAACAATTATGTGGCCGGTTATATCGCGCAATTCGTCTTCAAGGTCTTCGAGCTTTTCCCTGAAGACAATGACTGTGTCGTTTGGAGACAGGTAGCAGCTCACCAGAGTGATTTGCGTCATTGCCAGACGTAGCAGCGTCCGACTCCGCTGCTCTCTGCGCGATGGTTGGGGTTAGCAATCCATATCGCTGCCGAGCCTGATTGGTCAACATGGCAGGTTTCCTTTGTTCTATAGGGTTCACTGATGATGACAGCGTCTGCTCTTTGTTCAAGAACCAATTGGTTCAGTAGGTCATCAGCTTCCCTACTCCTGTTCATATTGCCTTGTATAAATTTAATCATATGCACGCTCCCGACCCGGGCAGGTGATTGGCATTTTTCTGTCCATCTCCTGCGGAGCACAGGTAGCAGCTTGGGCTTTCTTTACATGCAGGGGTTCTGTGGCCCTGCTGACCACATTTCCAGCATGAACTGCTTCTGTCTGGGCCTTTGCATGCCGCCTTTTTGTGGCCATATCCCAGATAGCGGAAACACCTTTGGACACACGCGCGCTCTCGGACACGGCAGATAATCCAACCTACTCGCAGCTACCCCTTTTCAATAAGAGTCCGGCCTGGCAGTTCGTCGATTTCCACCACGGCCATTCTTTGTTCTCGCGAGTTTACAGCGAGGAGAGAGACGTGAAGTTGGCCATTCATCTTGTCTCCTAATTCCCCGCGTATACCGTGGGCGTGGTTAGGCAGTCCATGCCCAGAACTTTTAGACGTAAACGTCTAGTGAGAATACGGGCGTCTCCACGCTGGCCAATGGCAGTGCACACATTTTCCTTAAATTCTGAGTGGTCGCCACAGCGCTCCATTTCGTTAAGCTCGCCGCCTTCCCGGGCTTTCCGAACAGATTGAATTACGGTCTCTGTCTTCTCAGGTTGGACCTTACCACGTATCGTTCCCAGCACCTCTGCATAGGTTTTGCCTTCAGCAGGCTTAATGATTAGTTTCGCGACACTCTTCTTTTTCTCACCCTCTTCTTTTTTTTGCGGCTGGCCGCCTCGCCCTTATTGACCAAGGGTTCACCTGGCGCTGGCCCTGGCTTGGGCTTTCTGCTTTTTCCAACCGTTTTCCATTGATTATCTGGTACGGTTTTCTGTGCATTATTATCGTTATTACCATTATTATTTTTACCATTATTAAAAATAATATTATTACTACTATTATTATTATAGTTAGTGTTCTTTCTCTTTTCCGGCTCGCCTGTAGGGGAGTCGGATCGAGTTCGACCTCTCTTTTGCGAGCCAGGGCCAGCCCTCCGCAGCTCGGAAGGGTAGACCCCTTCCGGCACTGCTCTCGGAGGTAGCTTAATATATTTAAGCTCTCCTCGATTTGGGCCATACCCGTTTTTATGTCCATGGACACATTCTTCTGCTTAGAGACAGCACTCTGCATCTTCTTCAAGACGAGCCGAATCTGGGCCAATTGCTCATCTTCATTGCCTTCGCAAGTTCTCAAGCTTGCGGTGACATGCTTGTCGCTGTTTGCAGCAGCCGGCGTTTGAAGACGACTATCCTGGCTGCCGGAAGTTGCCGTTTAGCAAGGTGTAGCCTTCTGCGCCACGTCGGCGGCTTTCTCCGTGCTCGTGGTGCCGGCATTTGCCTGCAGAGGAGTTTGTGGCGGGGAGCGCACAACTCTACTGCTCTTCCTGAATGCGCTGCATTCTTCCTCCATAACATCGACGTTGGTTTCATTTCTTTGTTTTATTTTATTCATTTCCAATCAATTGGGTCTCCGCTTCAAGCCGCTATCTCCACACGTAGCACAGTCGCTTTTAAGTGTCCCGAAGTTCCCTTCTATCAAAGGAGCAGGCCATCGCGAGGGTTGACACAAGTCCTTATGGGATATTGTGTTCAGAGCCAAGACAGCGCAAAACCAGGAGTAAATCTCAACTGGACGTGTGCGGCCAACTAAATGGCGACGTGTATTGAACGTACTTGAAGACCTGCCAGGGTTTTAACGAGACGGAGGCGATTGCAGCATTAGCCCACCAGCCATTTCTGTGAGGTGTCACCCTCACATACTAAAGTGGCGGAATACTGCTCTCGCCAGCCCCATATCGAACTAATCGTATACATGCTCCAGTATGCCATGAACACGATCTAACTGGTCTCAATCCTGGGATGCTTTTTTGGGAGGCGGCATCTGTTCGCCCGGACAGATCTTTTAAATCAGGCCCTCGTGTCCTGCCGCTCTTGGTCTGGGACTACTTATTGGTTATTCGCAGCTAACCTACCGGAGTAGGCCGTTCACGATCCGCCCCGTGTGATCCCGGTAAGGTCCTGAGCTCAGCCCTTACCTTATTATTATTATTATTATAATTTTTTTTTTCGTAGGAGAGGGAAATGCTTTATGCACTGCCCGGGGGCGCTAGTCTCTATACTACCTTCCCCGAGTGTGGGACCGAAGCGTGCTGGGCTACCCACTAAAACCCATACTCCCACCGCCCGCGCAAGAATCCCGCATCTGGTACCGCAATTCTGCATGTCTTTAGATGCAGGAGCGCGCTGCTAGAGCCTTGGGGCTGCTCTTTTGTAGGGGCGTTTCATTCGGGTGTCCTCAGTAGACAACGATCCTCTCGTTTGCAGCGGAGTACGAATTTCACGTATCTCGCAACTTCTTCCCACTTTTCTGCACTGGAGATCATTACCCCAACTATGTTGTTCGGAGTTATGTCTCCGTATCTTTCTTCCAACATTCTGCGCGAAATCAAGAAGTGTTCGAAGGAGAAGAATGTGTGGTAAACGTTATCTTCGACGTTTCCACAGTAGTGACAGAACGGTGAGTCCACCCTTCCCATTCTGTGAAGATATTATCGGAAGTAACCATGACCGGTGAGGAACTGCGTCAGGTAGAAATCGACTTCCCCATGCGGTCTGTTCAACCATGTTTGAAGGTCGGCTATCAGGGAGTGCGTCCATCGACCTTTTGTGCCGCGGCAGCTGCTCGACCTATCTCGGCACTGAGATTGTAAATCTCTTTTCGCTCGTAAGCAAGTAGCTCAATTGGCATGACGCCAGAAATAACTAGAACCGCGTCCGCGGACACTGTACGGTATGCAGAAGCAATGCATAGTGCCCCTCTGCGCTGGACCGAAGACATTTGAATCCGGTATTTTTTGATTTTCAATGCGTCGGCCCAAATTTCTGCCCCATACAGGAGCAACGACTGGACTGCTGTCATAAGAAGCGGGCCGCCATCAGCCGGCTTAGAGTCACCGTGCTCTGCGCAGCTTTTTCACATACTCCATGGATATGTTCCCAGAATGTGAGTTTGCTGTCAAGCTTCACCCCTAGGTATTTTGTAGACCTAGAAGTGGTCACGAGTTGAGGTCCTGCCATCATATTTATAGTTGTTGGGATCCGTTTCCTGGCGAGGAGCACGATCTCCGTTTTGGCTGTAGCCAATTGCAGACCGTGATCGCTCATCCATCCACTGACGTTGCGCATGACCTGGTTTAGCTTAAGCTGTGCTAGCTGGACATTTCTTGCTGTTATGACGGCGGCCACGTCGTCCGCGAAGGCGACAAGGAAGGCGCTCTCCGGCATTTCCGTGCGCAACAGACTGTCATACATGGCGTTCCAGAGGTCCGGGCCAAGTAAAGACTCCTGTGCCGCTCCGTCGGTTATACGTATCTTTCTCTGACCTTGTGTTGTGTCGTACAAAAGCCAACGGTCTCTAAGGTAGTCCCGGATCATATCTAGCAAGTATGTTGGAACCTTGAATGACCGTTCCAAGGCCTCCAGCATGTCGTCCCATCTTGCCGAGGTGAAGGCGTTCTTGACGTCCAGTGTGACTAGCAGCACTATTGGCCGCGCCTGGTGGCAGGCTTCTTCAGCCTTATGTACCGTATCGACTACTTCGCCAATTGCTCCTATAGTTGAGTGTCCCTTCCTGAAGCCATGTTGTCGGGGTGAAAGGCCTCCATCGCTTTCTATGGCTGACGTCAAGCGTATTTTGAGAAGACTCTCCATCATTTTGCCTGCTGTGTCTAGCATGCAGAGTGGCCGGAAGGATGAAGGAGAGTTTGGGTCCCCCTTGCCCTTGGGTATAAGCACCAGTCTCGCCTTCTTCCATTGGCTTGGGAAGACCCGGGCCCTAAGGCTGCTGTTGTACATATTAAGCAGGAGATCAGGGCTCGTTTTCGCTGCTAACCTGATTGCTTCCGCTGGTATGCCTTGCCGGCTTTCATGCTTCGCAGGGCTAGCTTCAGCTCGTCTGTCGAAATCAGTGGTGCCTCGGCTTGCTCCTCGACGAACACTGTATCTGCTCTTAGTGGGTGTGTGGGAAATAGCGCATCCACTATATTCTTAACTCGGGCCTCATACATCGCTTGCGATGATGTGTTCGAAGGAGTTGTGTTCATCACTATTTTGTATCCCTGGCCCCAGGGATCGTGATCCACTTCGTCACATAGCGCTTTCCAGCAGTACCGTTTACTCTTCTGTATCTCGGCCCCAAGTGCTTTCTTAGCGCTTTTGTAGGCGCGCGTTGCGGGTCTCCGCATTCTATGGCAGGCCCTTCGCAGCTCTGCAATTCAGTCATTCCACCAGTATACCTGCTTTTTACCTGACCATGCTCTCCTCTGTGGCATTGAGGCTTTGCATGCCCGGTGAATGCAGCGCATGATTTCTTCGACCAGCTTAGTACAAGACTCCCTGTTGTGGATCTCTCCCGTTGTGGGTGAAATACCTTGGGAATCTGCTAGGAGTGATGTATCGAACTTGCAAACATCGACCCTAGACGGGTTCCAGCCTGGTTTCCTGCGAGGGAAACTACGTGTTTGCCCTCGCGTTGTGTCAGTGACTTGGAAGGTGATGTAGTTGTGGTCGCTACAACTCAGGTCTTCCATCACTCTCCATCCGTCAGCCCTTCGAAGAAGGTTTTCAGAGACCAGGGTTATATCAGGGATAGAGTATCCAAAACCCGTCCTTCGGTATGTAGGGGTCGATCCGTTGTTGAGGATGGTTAGGCCAACGAGGGCTGCCATTTCAAGGACCAGTCTTCCCCTGGTGTTTGTTTGGGGCATACCCCATTCCACGCCTCCTGTGTTGAAATCTCCAGCAAACAATTATGTGGCCGGTTATATCGCGCAATTCGTCTTCAAGGTCTTCGAGCTTTTCCCTGAAGACAATGACTGTGTCGTTTGGAGACAGGTAGCAGCTCACCAGAGTGATTTGCGTCATTGCCAGACGTAGCAGCGTCCGACTCCGCTGCTCTCTGCGCGATGGTTGGGGTTAGCAATCCATATCGCTGCCGAGCCTGATTGGTCAACATGGCAGGTTTCCTTTGTTCTATAGGGTTCACTGATGATGACAGCGTCTGCTCTTTGTTCAAGAACCAATTGGTTCAGTAGGTCATCAGCTTCCCTACTCCTGTTCATATTGCCTTGTATAAATTTAATCATATGCACGCTCCCGACCCGGGCAGGTGATTGGCATTTTTCTGTCCATCTCCTGCGGAGCACAGGTAGCAGCTTGGGCTTTCTTTACATGCAGG
>NW_023464984.1:0-9590 GCF_013731165.1 Rhagoletis pomonella
ATGGGTTCAGTTTTCCCCTAATAAAACCATTCAGCTCCATGGATTCTCAGACGCATCCGAAAAAGCATTCTGCGCATGCGTTTATCTCCGAGTGGAACACTGTGAAAACTCGGCATCATCTCATTTGCTCGTAGCAAAAAGTAAAGTCGCACCCCTCCAAACAGTGAGTCTGCCTCGCTTGGAACTGTGTGGAGCGGTCCTTCTCTCCAAACTTGTGAAGCATATTCGATCCCAACTTAATCTGCCGACCCATGAGCTCATACTCTGGTCAGACTCCTCTATCGTGCTGGCCTGGCTAGAAAAACCACCATGGACATGGAAGACATATGTGGCGAACCGAACTTCCCTCATCTTGCAGAATGTCAATAACGCCACATGGAGACACGTATCGAGCTTAGACAATCCCGCAGATTTAGGCACTCGAGGATGCAAGCCACAAGATCTAGCGTCATGTTCCCTATGGTGGAATGTCCCTCAGTGGCTCACCAAACCCTCAGCGAGCTGGCCAAAGAATGCGCCTCAAACGCTCTTTCCCCCTGAACAAAAATCTGTGGAATCTTATCACACAATAGAGAACGAAGACCCTCTCACTCGATTCTCGTCATTTCCTCGCGCCCTTAGGGTAATCGCTTACGTGTATCGGTTCATCCGCAGCGCACGAAAGGAACCAATACCCACGACGCACACACTCACCCAGGACGAAATCAGTTACGTCAAAACCCGGCTCATCATATGCGCCCAACACAATCATTACGCAGAGGCGGTCGCACAACTGGAAGCCGCGAAACCGGTAAATAAAAAAAGCTCGCTGCTATCGTTGAACCCCATGCTAGATAAAAGTGGCGTAATGCGTGTAAACGGCCGCCTTAAGCACGCCGTTCTCACCTACAATGAACGACACCCCATCATAATACCCGAAAACTCCAAGTTCTTTTCTCTCTTCATAGATTTTCTCCACACAACTCTACTCCACGCGGGAAAACAGCTCATGGTCCGGATGGTACAACAAGAGTATTACGTCCCAAGACTTAATCAGAAAGTTAAAAAATGCATTTTCCACTGCAAGGTGTGCACCATACACAAGCGAGAAATGCGATCGCAGATAATGGCGGCCTTGCCTCCAGCACGAGCAACCTACTCGCTACCATTTCACACCACGGGAATAGACTTCGCGGGCCCATTCCTGGTGAAAACTTCTTTACTGCGTCGCGCCTCACACACAAAAGCATATGTATGCGTGTTTGTCTGCTTCTCCACCAAAGCCATACATCTAGAACTCTGCTCAGACCTGACAATAGAAGCCTTCAAGGCCTGCTTTGCCAGATTCGTTGGTCGACGTGGTCTCCCCCATAAAATCATGTCGGACAACGGGAAAACTTTCGTAGGCGCTCAAAGGTCAATCCACCGAGAACTTTCAACTTTTCTTAAGGAAGCCGCCTCAGATATCGCTGAAAAATATATCGTTCATGGCCTCTCCTGGCAATTTATACCACCATACGCTCCTCATATGGGAGGCCTGTGGGAAGCAGCGGTTAAAAGTTTTAAGACGCACTTCAACAAAGTCGCGGGGAATCACAAATTCACGTTTGTAGAATTCACCACACTGCTCATACGAATCGAAGCGGTACTCAATTCCAGACCGCTGTCGCCTTTGTCTCAAGATCCTAGCGATTTACAGCCTCTTACTCCCGGTCACTTCTTAAGAGGAGCACCACTTGTCTCTCTGCCAGAACCTAACGCAGAAAACCTGTCTCTTCCAAACAAGTGGCAGAAGCTCAAGGTACTTCACCATCAATTCAGCACCCGATGGAAAACTGAATATTTGCAAGAGCTACACAAACGGCATAAGTGGAAAGGCAAAGAACCCAATATCGCAGTGGAAGACCTCGTCGTCATCAAAGAAGACAACCTCCCACCAAATGGTTGGCGCCTCGGACGTATTGTTAAGCTCTATCCCGGTCCCGACCAAAACGTTCGCGTGGCTGACATCCGTACCCAAAAGGGAATTATAACACGCAATATCGCAAAATTATGCTTGTTACCACCTCCACCCAGCACAATGGATGCTTAACGCATCAAACTTTATTCAAAATTCTCTTTTCTTTATACCTCAATATACAGACTCTGTGGTTAACCACAGAACATTTTCACTCCCATTCCCTCCGTATTTACGCAAAAAAAACTAATGTTTGGTTTCAAATTTAATTTCTTCATAGGACAAGTGAAGCATCCATGGAGCTCAGCAAATGTCGCCTTTGTTGCCGCCCCCATTCATTGCGCTACTGTAAAGCTTTTCTCGCCATGACGCCGGCTGTAAGGCATGAGTCAGCCCGAGTACATAAATATTGTGTAAACTGCCTGGCTACCTCCCATGTCACCGGTGCCTGTGACTCTCCAGCCAGCTGTCATCAGTGTGGTAGGGCGCACCACACGCTGCTACATCGAACGCTGGCGAAGTCGTCAACGATCCGACGTAGGGAGAGGACTCGCTATGCTAGCCGTCGGACAATCCGGCGTACTCGAGGTCTGCACAGTCCCACCGCTGCCCGGAGTCGTAAAATGCGTGAGCTGCTCAATAAAGCGCAAGACATCATCAACCAGCTGAAGGAGCTAGTATCCGCTTCTACGCGGCCGGCCGGGCGTGATGTCGAAGACATGGATGATGATGAATAATTAGCTAACCTTTATCTTATAAATATATTTGAAGTGTAATAGAATTACTTATAATGAATTTACATGAAGAATTAGTCACCCTTTACTTTATATACATATTTGAAATGTAATAGAATTACTTAATTCGAAACTGAACATACTCACTATCCTTATATATATATATATATGTTTAAAATTGTACTAGAATTCCTTTTGAATGTACTGAATTGTCAAATATGTACTTTTTCCGAATGTGAGCTCTCGGCACCCGTACACCGGTATGGGGGCATTCGCAATCGAATCGTCGACTAGACCAGTTTATTACATTCAATTTAACCTACAGTCCACTATATTTTCCCATTTTTGAATAAACTCGGAATAATTTGTATTACCCTAAAATTTGCTTTACTTATTCAATTAAATATACTCAAACACACCCTTTTACGTTGCTAAAGAGCAACATATGGTCCTTACGCGCCATCAAAAAGAATTGGCAGCACTTAACGCGCAAAGCACTCTAAACAAAGCTGGAGTATCGCCATACATTTTTTTCTACCCGAAAAAAAACGAAAAGTTTATTCGATTGCGAGCGGCGCGCGGTGCGTTAAAAAAATTAAATTAAATTAAATAAATCATTCCACAACAATAAACAGTGAAAGGTGAAATAAAAAAACCGAAAACTGAAAACATTTAATAAACATTAATTGCAAAATCAAAAATTGAACATTGAAAAACACATAAACAGAGAAAACAGTGAAACAAGTAGTGGCGAACAAAAACAAAGTGCTAAGAAGAACATAAATTCGCAAACAAAAAGAAAAAAATTGTTATAGTGGTGCAAAATAACAGCAACCATCTTCCACCGCATCAGCTACCATCGTCCAGCGCAGCAGCCAGCCACCGAAGCACCTGTTGAGACAGCTGTAGCGGAGCACCACCAGCAACCGAAACAACAACAACAACAGGCAGACGGAAACTTGGGCGCAGTAGCGACGGAAGGTACCGCATAGCAGCAGACCAGTCACCGGTACAGTAGACCACCACACGAAAAAAAAAGAGTTTGTACATAGCAATGCCAAAGTGAGTTACTCAAACATACATACTTACATATACGCATATTTTTGCAAGGTTTAGCGGATTTTCGTAAAAAATACGGTGAAATGAATTACCCCTTTTTCATTTACCGTAGACAGATACCGTGCACTCTTTAAACACAGTATATTATAAATATATTGTATATCTACATATATATGTAGACATATATTCAAATACATATATCCCGTTTTCTCCAACTCGAAGAAAAAATCCGCTAAACTTAAGGCACAGTAATATACAACATATATACTCCATCACATATTCAAATAATTTACCCCCAACTCACAATACATGCATGATTATTAAATTCAGTGAACGAAACTATTGTTCAAGTGAACGTCCCAAATTTCCGCCTGGGTACATGTACCAAAGAAAAAATTCCCGTTTCGCTACGCCAACTCAGTTTTGAATAATATTTCGTCAGTCAGGGCATTTACCTATATACATATGTACTAATACTGCGCTGTATACATAAATACATACATTAATACATACGTATGCACTCGCGCCAAACTACAACGGTTCTCATAGAGCGAATCTATGTTGATGCATCCAAACATATGTATGTACATACCTAATAATAATCAGTAGAGAAACCCCAAACACATATTCCCTTGCTCTTTGGTTTTAGCATTCTAGATTCTATTTCCAAATAATATTTCGTGGGTCACTCAAATTATCTTGCGTATGTACGTATGTACTAGCATTTAGGCGCTAAGTATACATATTCGCACATACATACCTAGCCCTTAATATCTAAGCGCCAAACTACAGTGGCTGATATATGTATGAAAATACATAACAACTCATTGCAAATACATAAATCGTTTTCGACTGTTCAAATCTTTACGCATAGATTTTATTGCTTTTGCGCAAAACAAAACAGTCCACAATTGCTATTGTACTCCGACAATACAGTGACCCTATAAATTTTTCGCACCAACGCAAATACAGTGTGGTGCAGTAAAATTCCGATTCCCAAAAACTTAGCAAATAAAATCAAGTTAAAGTGTTTTAAATCAAAATAAAATTTATTAAGCATATCCCAAGTACAAAATTTGAGTTAATCCTCTTAAATAACCTCCATCTCCCAATAAATTTTACGAAAAGCCACAATAAATATAAACTTGAGGAAAAAAAATCTCGAAAACTCAATCTCACTCAATCGATTTATAGCAGCAAAGCTACCTCAATTTCTCCTATAAACTTCCTTCCCCAAAAAATTAAATAATGGCGGAAGAAAAACAGGAAAAACTCACATCCCTCCAGGCACCTCCTCAGGGAGTAAAGACACGGTCAAAATCTCAAACGGAAGATGAGGAATTGACCCAAACTCAAAAAAAAATTCCTCTTCGAAATCTCAAAGCTGGAAAAATATTGTGCGAAATGGTGGAAGATAAACGAAACGGATCACTCGGAAGCCGGTCTCAAGCTTTATGTGGAGGAACTCACCAAACACCTAGCATGGGTTGAACAGGCATACGAGCTTGTACACATGTGTTGCAGTGACGAAAAGTATAGGAAAGCATACGAAATGAAATATGACGCAGCCATCGATATGTGCCACAATACTAGGACCCGAATAAACCAACTGCTCCCCAGACTTCAACAAAACGCGATAGGCGCAAGCGCAACCACCATTTCAGCAGCCCCAGCCCCACCCCTAACTCAAAACTACTTAAAAGTACCTGCTTGTGACACTGATTTCTTTTATGGCGGCTACGAAGATTGGCCGTCCTTCAGGGACATGTTCACAGCAGTGTACAAACAACACCCCCAACTCTCTCAAGCCCAAAAACTGTACTACTTAAAGCTAAAAACCCGAGGTAAAGCGGCACTTTTAATAAAAAACTATGAGATGAATGACCAAAACTTTGAGCTCGCATGGGATGCATTAAAATCCCGTTATGAAAATCGCAGACTCCTTGTCGACAACCAACTCAAAACCCTCTTTAATATTCAGCCCATTCAAAGCGAAAATGGGGAAAAAATTCAGGCAATTCAGACAACAATAAACAATTGCCTCTCGACTTTGAAATCAAATGGCGTACCCACAGAAAACTGGGACCCCATATTAATACATCTCTGCTCCTCAAAACTCCCAGATGAAACCCTAGCGTTATGGGAACAGTCACTCGACTCTAGAAAAGAGTTACCCCTCTGGTCAGAAATGAATAAATTTCTGACAACCCGTTATGAAATCGTAGAGAGACTTAGTACGTACAGGCCAAATAAACCCAAGGCCTCAACACCAAATTATACCCCACGCTCATCAACCCCTAATCATGCTCATTCCTTCGGCTATAAAAACAGAACTCACTCATTTAACACTGAGTTAAAAAAACAGGTATCTTGCAAATTATGCAACTCAAATCACTCTCTGATGACCTGTGTCAAATTCAAGGAGCTCTCAGTTCTAGAACGCAATAAGTTCATAAGAGACAACAACTATTGTAAAAACTGTTTGGCCTGTTCTCACTCAGAAACTGAGTGCCACAGCAAGTTTACCTGCGTTTATTGCCAAAAACGGCATTACTCTCTTCTCCATTACCCCGCTAGATCACCAACAGCAAATACAGGCACCAGGTCTAAAACAAATCAGGCACGAGTCCCATCTCCAGGGAATAGCAACCCAAACGAAGCATCAACCTCAAAGGCAGCTCAACAAACTCTCTCACATTTTGCGAGTAGTAGAGAAAAAACCCTACTTCCTACCGCAAAAATTTCAATCCTGCATAATGGAGAAATTTTCAAAATTCGAGCTCTTGTAGATCAAGGATCTCAGAAAACATTCATAGCGTCTCGCATAAAAAAACTGCTTGGCCTGCCGACAAAAGCGACTAGTTATGAAATTATGGGAATGGGTGGCCGCGTACTGCAAAATGCGAACAGAATCTGCCCGATTACCATTTGTTCTGCTGATTCAACTATGAAAATAACGACAAACGCGATAATACTCCCGCAACTTACTCATTTCTTGCCATCGTTCAAAGTTACATATATTGAACTGCAAGAATACTCATCCCTCCCCCTAGCAGACCCCCACTGTTTTACTCCAGCTCGAATAGACATGGTATTAGGAAGCGATGTCATTCCCCAAGTGTTACTCCCAGGCCTAAAAACCAATGTCGGTGGAAGTTTGATAGCCCAAAACTCAATATTTGGGTGGATTTTGAGCGGCCCACTGACGGAGCAAGTATCATCATTCTCAACCCAGGTAGTTGAAAGCACAACAAACTCTCTCAATGATCTGCTCAAGAAGTTCTGGGATCAGGAGGAAGTACCAGCAACCCCATCCCTCACTGACGATGATGTATTTTGTGAAGATCTCTATCAAAAGTCCACAACTCGCAGAGATGACGGTCGTTACGTGGTAAAACTTCCGTTTAAAACTACTTTCCCGGACACGATTGCACTCGGACACTCCAAGCCTGCAGCACAACAACAATATCTCAGTATCGAGCGATCGCATGAAAGGAAGCCGGAACTGCAACAAACATACTCGAAGGTCCTTGAAGAATACCTCACATTAGGTCACATGGAACCCACATCGTCCCGAGAAATAATACGTGAAGGCAAATATTTTTCATTCTACCTACCCCACCACGCAGTAATAAAGCCACATAGTGAAACTACCAAGGTGCGAGTAGTTTTCAACGCGTCGAAACTTTCGCATTCAGGTATCTCTCTTAATGACATCCTCCACACAGGTCCAATACTCCAAAATGATCTTATGCTCGTTCTACTCAAATGGCGTTTGTACAAATACGTTTTCAATGGCGACATTGAGAAAATGTACCGCCAGATATACATTCACCCAGAGGATCAAGAATTCCAAAGGATACTTTTCCGCAGAACCCCTCAAAGTTCGGTACAAGATTTTAAATTAAAAAATGTTACCTTTGGTGTCAATTGCGCGCCATACCTCGCGATAAGAACGCTTCACCAACTAGCTAAAGACTCAAGCATCAAATACCCAAAAGCCACAGAAATACTGTTAAATGAAATATACGTTGACGATATACTCTCTGGGGGTCACGACCTCGACTCAGCACTTACGTCAATGACCCAGGTAACTGGTGCGTTAAAATCAGCAGGTTTTCCATTAAAAAAAATGACTGCGAACCACAAATATCTACTCAAAAATATACCTAAACCAGACCTCTTAGAAACAAACTTTCTTGAATTCCATGATTCCAGTTCAACAAAAACTCTCGGCGTAACATGGAATGCACTCAACGATGAATTCTCATACTCTATTGACCCCCTGCCAGACTCCACAGCAGCCACTAAAAGACAGATTTTGTCCTCCGTGGCGAAACTTTTCGACCCGGCAGGGTGGCTATCGCCAATGATGATCCAGGCGAAAATCTTACTCCAACCACTCTGGATGGAAGGTACCGATTGGGACGAGAACGTCAAACCCGGAGCGCTTCGCAAGTGGACTTCATTTCGAGAAAACCTCATAGCCATCAGCGAAATACGGATACCGCGATGGGTTCAGTTTTCCCCTAATAAAACCATTCAGCTCCATGGATTCTCAGACGCATCCGAAAAAGCATTCTGCGCATGCGTTTATCTCCGAGTGGAACACTGTGAAAACTCGGCATCATCTCATTTGCTCGTAGCAAAAAGTAAAGTCGCACCCCTCCAAACAGTGAGTCTGCCTCGCTTGGAACTGTGTGGAGCGGTCCTTCTCTCCAAACTTGTGAAGCATATTCGATCCCAACTTAATCTGCCGACCCATGAGCTCATACTCTGGTCAGACTCCTCTATCGTGCTGGCCTGGCTAGAAAAACCACCATGGACATGGAAGACATATGTGGCGAACCGAACTTCCCTCATCTTGCAGAATGTCAATAACGCCACATGGAGACACGTATCGAGCTTAGACAATCCCGCAGATTTAGGCACTCGAGGATGCAAGCCACAAGATCTAGCGTCATGTTCCCTATGGTGGAATGTCCCTCAGTGGCTCACCAAACCCTCAGCGAGCTGGCCAAAGAATGCGCCTCAAACGCTCTTTCCCCCTGAACAAAAATCTGTGGAATCTTATCACACAATAGAGAACGAAGACCCTCTCACTCGATTCTCGTCATTTCCTCGCGCCCTTAGGGTAATCGCTTACGTGTATCGGTTCATCCGCAGCGCACGAAAGGAACCAATACCCACGACGCACACACTCACCCAGGACGAAATCAGTTACGTCAAAACCCGGCTCATCATATGCGCCCAACACAATCATTACGCAGAGGCGGTCGCACAACTGGAAGCCGCGAAACCGGTAAATAAAAAAAGCTCGCTGCTATCGTTGAACCCCATGCTAGATAAAAGTGGCGTAATGCGTGTAAACGGCCGCCTTAAGCACGCCGTTCTCACCTACAATGAACGACACCCCATCATAATACCCGAAAACTCCAAGTTCTTTTCTCTCTTCATAGATTTTCTCCACACAACTCTACTCCACGCGGGAAAACAGCTCATGGTCCGGATGGTACAACAAGAGTATTACGTCCCAAGACTTAATCAGAAAGTTAAAAAATGCATTTTCCACTGCAAGGTGTGCACCATACACAAGCGAGAAATGCGATCGCAGATAATGGCGGCCTTGCCTCCAGCACGAGCAACCTACTCGCTACCATTTCACACCACGGGAATAGACTTCGCGGGCCCATTCCTGGTGAAAACTTCTTTACTGCGTCGCGCCTCACACACAAAAGCATATGTATGCGTGTTTGTCTGCTTCTCCACCAAAGCCATACATCTAGAACTCTGCTCAGACCTGACAATAGAAGCCTTCAAGGCCTGCTTTGCCAGATTCGTTGGTCGACGTGGTCTCCCCC
>NW_023464985.1:0-9589 GCF_013731165.1 Rhagoletis pomonella
TTTTTTCCGCGCAAATTGGTTGCCTTTCTGTTCGGGTATCAAAAAAGATGTGTAGTTAAAAAAAATGGCTGTGCCGATTGGCACTCGGTATTCAGCAGTTTCAACAAGTGCTGCCATTAACAAATATTGAGGGATTTTTGAGCATCCATACGTCCAACCACGGCAACCCTTTGCGCTTTGTTTACATTTCTTCTTCGTACAGCTGAATACATATTGCAACTTGAACACATATTGGTGAGTATAAGAATTCAATAGATAAATACAATAGATTCAATTAAATAAACCTTTTTCTTAATTATAGGTTGGAACGTGTGGTTGCTGATCTCGCGTAGACATTCTGCCCCCCTAGGCGAACTAATCGCCTAGTGTCTCCTGTAGTTCTTGTAAAGCGCGCAGCGCTTGCTGCACCAGGAGCAGGCTGACTTTGCCCCGGTAGTTTGCAGTGCGCAAACCTGTTGCTGTGCGTCGTATAGTGCGGTCCTCAACTCCGGATGCCACTAGGTTGCGGCAGTGTACTGGTGGGCTGTTAGTTGCTGCGGGGGTAGACGCACGGTGTCGAGGGCGTGTGGTGTTGACATTGCGAGGTGGACGGGGCCGTTGCGCGCGTGCCTTTTTCTTCGATTGGTGGCGGTTGGATGCTGCGTTAGGTGCTGCGGTGTGCGCTGCCTGGTGGCCACTGTTACGATGGAGGAATGTGTGGTGGTGGAGGCCACAGACACGACATTGCACTGTGGAGGTGCATTCGCTTGTATGGTGCGATAGCGCCAAACAATTGGTGCAATAATTGTGCGCTCTGGCCAGTAGGAAGCGTTGTTGAGGCTGCATAGCCGTGAACACCGGGCACGTCAACAGTGAATGGTATCGCATGCACAGACGGCACCTTCGATAGTCGGTTTGGGTGTCTGCTTTCCGCTGTCCTTCGTTAGGAACATCGGTTGGTGGTATCACGACCCGCGACGACAATGACTTGCGTGGTGCAGGAACAGGAGTGCTTTGTCGGTCCATCTGTGAATAAAGGTGTAATTGAGTAAATCAATGCTTATCAGTGAGACTGGATTGTGGTGTGTGATCAGTAAAGATGTAAACGAACTAAAATGTTCTATTTGGGTGTGGTTCATGTGAGTTATTAGTAGTGAGAAAGTAATTTAGCTCAATTGCTCTATTCAGGCGATTGTAAGGGGAGCGGTTCATGTGAGGCGGATGAGCCATAAGTAGGAGCGCAACGAGATTCGGTGTGGCCATCAATGGGTGGCAAGAAGCATAATTTAGTGATTGGTCGAGTGAAAACACCATTCTGTGTGCGCACGTCTACAACTCGGATGTGTCCGTCTCGACCAGGATGCGTCTGCTCGATGCGTCCGAGCCGCCATTCAGTGGGGGGAAGGGTTTCGTCATTGATGACTACCAACTCGCCTATTTTAGGTGGGATTTGAATGGTTTTCCACCGGTACCGCTTTTGAAGGTCTTTCAGGTACTCGTCTTTCCATCGTTGGCTGAATTGATGATGCAAAACCTTTAGTTTCTCCCATCTGTTGATCAAGGAGAGTCTTTCGCAATTCGGTTCTGGGAAGGATAACATTGGAGCGCCTCTAATAAAGTGGCCGGGGGTGATTGCCGTAAAGTCGGTGGGATCTTGGGAAAGTGGGGAGATAGGACGTGAGTTTAAAACGGCCTCGATTCGGATCAACAGGGTGGTGAACTCTTCGAAGGTGAATTTATTGGATTCAACGGTCTTTTTAAAATGGGTTTTAAAGCTTTTGACAGCGGATTCCCATAAACCGCCCATATGAGGTGCACCAGGTGGTATGAATTTCCAGTTTATGTCCTGAGGCGAGTATTTGTGAACAACGTCATTCGAGACTTCTTTGAGGAAGGTTACAAATTCCCTTTCGGTAGCCCGCTTGGCTCCTATGAAAGTTTTGCCATTGTCACTCATCATTTGGTTTGGGTAGCCGCGGCGCCCAACAAATCGGGCAAAGGCGGCGAGAAACGCATCGCTGGTTAAATCCGAGCACAGCTCAAGGTGCACCGCCTTTGTGGTAAAACACACAAAGACGGCCACATAGCCTTTCATCATGGTGGGAGATCTTAGCAGGGAAGCCTTTATTTGAAAAGGCCCAGCAAAATCGACACCAGGGGTGGTGAAGGGCGGAGCGAAGGTGCATCGTTCTGGGGGCAAAGCTGCCATTAATTGCGAGCGCATTTGCTGCTTATGAATTGTGCAAGCCTTGCATAGGAAAATGCATTTTTTCAGAGCGGGTTTGAGCCGGGGAATATAAAACTCCTGCCTTATCATTTGCTGCATTAGGCGGACTTCTGCGTGTAGGAGCAGTTCGTGAAGAAATCGGATGTACAAAACAGCAAATCGGGATTTCTCGGGGATAATTATTGGATGACGTTCGTTGTAGCTTAGTGTGAAGTGGGCTAGGCGTCCATTGACGCGGAGAAGTCCGTTTTTTGTCTAAGAATGGATTGAGTACCAAGAGGGAGCTTCGTTTGTCAATAGGTTTCGAATATTCCAGGCAAGTTCTTTCGCGCACAAAGTAGCGGGTTTGAGTAAGTATGAGGAGGCGAACTTTCGCGCTGTGCAGGTCGGTGTGTGATAAGGACGGGGAGGTAGCGACGTGGGTGCCATTTTTTTGCGTCCTTTAGTTTATTGATGAACTTGAGCATGTACGCAGTCACCTTTAGAGCGCGTGAATAGGAGGAAAAAACGATCTAATAGGTCGGCATCTTCCTCGACAGCATGCAATGCCTCCACCCGGCGTACCTCAGGCGGGTTGATATTCCTCGTGGCCGGGACTGGCCACTCCTCGGGGGTTTGGACAGCCACTCCGGGCCGTTCCACCACAGCGAAGAATTGGACAGGTCAAGGGGTTTGCAACCTCGGGTACCCATATCAGCGGGATTATCCTTACTGCGGACATGTCGCCAAGTAGCGTTGCCTACTAGATCGATGATCTGCGCTGTTCGATTGGAGACATACGTTTTCCAGGCGTGAGGTGGCCTTTCAAGCCAAGCCAGTACAATTTCCGAGTCAGACCACATAATCAATTTTCGTTTGGTGAGGTCAAGATGGGGTTGGACTACTGCCGCTAGTTTAGCTAATAAGAGGGCTCCACATAGTTCTAACCGCGGTAAACTTATGGTTTTAAGTGGCGCAACTTTGCTCTTGGACACTAAGAGCTGGGAGAAAATTCGGGTACCGACGGTGGTTCGAACATACAAGTTGGCACAATAGGCCTTTTCCGAGGCGTCGCAGAATCCATGTAGTTCGACTTGTTGTTCCGGGATATAATTAATCCATCTTGGTATTTGGATGGCCGAGATTGTGGGTAGATTTTTGGCAAACTGCAACCATTTGGTGAGGCGTATGGGTTTGACCTGCTCATCCCAATCGGTCCCATCAAGCCACAGCTCTTGCATAAGGATTTTGGCTTGTATCATTATGGGCGTCAGCCACCCTGCGGGGTCAAACAATTCTGCGACAGACGACAGTATCTGCCGCTTCGTACTTGCTGTGGAGGCTGAGACGGGCTCAATGGTATAAGAGAATTTGTCAGAGAGTGCATTCCATTGAATCCCTAGAGTCTTTGCTGTACTTGTCTTTTCAAATTCGAGAAAATTAGTCTCCAGTAAGTCCGTTTTACTAATATTTTGAAGAATGTGTGGGTGGTTTGCTGTAATTTTTTTCAAGGGGAAACCCGCAGAGTGGAGGGCCTCCATGACCTGGGATAAAGACTGCGTTGCCGATTGGAGGTCATGGCTGCCTGATAAAACATCGTCCACATACGTTTCGGTTTTTAATATGGGTGTTGCTTTGGGATGGGTGAGGGATACGTCTTTGGCGAGCTCGTGAAGAGTACGTATAGCCAAGAAAGGTGCACAATTTACACCAAAGGTGACCGTTTTCAACTTGAAGTCCTTTATTGGACTGTTTTCGGAGGAGCGAAAGATGAGTCTCTGGTAGTCTTGGTCATCAGGGTGCAAGAGTATTTGGCGGTACATTTTTTCAACATCGCCATTGAAAACGCATTTGTAGGTCCGCCAATTTAATAACAAAAGCATCAAGTCGGGTTGGAGAGTTGGTCCGGTGCATAAGATATCGTTGAGTGAATGACCAGAATCTGATTTTTTTGATGCATTAAGTACTACCCGAACTTTTTTTTGTTCTTTTCTCGGGTTTTATGATAGCGTGGTGAGGGAGGTAAAAGGAAAAGTGGGTGCCTTCGGATTCTATTTCAATGGAGTTCGTTTCTTCCATGTGGTCGAGAGTGATGTATTCTTCCAATACGCTGTCATACTGCGATTTCAGGTCTCTTTTCTTAAGCAGGGTTCGTTCCATCCCAAGAAATTGCTGGAGCGCTGCGCGCCGAGATTGGCCTAGAGAGATACTTTCTGGGAATGTTGGCTTCAACGGAAGCCGAACAATGTAACGACCGTCATTTGCACGAGTAGTAGTGCATTTATAGAACTCTTCGCACATTTTATCTTCTGGATTAAGGAGTTGTGTACAGGGAACTTCTTCTAGTTCCCAAAACTTTTTTAATTGGACGTCCAGATGTACATCAACTACCTCTTCGACTCGAGTGGAATACACTGCTACCTTTTCGGGAATCTGACCACTTAGTATCCAGCCAAATATAGTATTTTGTGCCAGCAAGGTGTGGGAGATTTTTTTCGATGCCATCGAGCATTATTCTGGGTATGAGATCACTGCCTAATACGAGATCGATTTGAGAGGGAGAATGGCAGTTTTGGTCGGCTAATTTTAGATGAGACCATTTTTCTATTTCTGCGTTATGCAGGCGGAATTTTGGGAGTAATCTTGTGAGTCGTGGTAATACTATAGCTTTGGCTTTAATTTTTATGTTTTGATCGTTTGAGACTAGAATAAGTGAGCAGAGTTTGTTCGAAGTTTGAACAACTCCTCCTCCCATCCCCGAGATTTCAAAGCTGGAGTGCTGACATGGAAGCCCCAGCATTGTCTGCGCTTTGGCGGAGATGAAACTGCGTTCGGACCCTTGGTCAATTAGCGCTCTTAGCTTGAAGAGGTCACCTCTATGCTCTACTGATACAATGGCGGTGGGAAGGAGTATTTTACTGTCATTTTCAGCATGAAATGATTGTATGTGCGTTATACCTGAGGAAGAGGGCTGATTATCTAAGATTTGTACTCCACTAGCAGGCTGCATAATGGGAATGTTAGACGAAATTGTTGCTACCTGGGACGTCGTTCTTTGTGTTCTGGAACTCTGGGCCGGGGGTGCATTATTGTGAAGCGTTGTGTTGTGACGCTCTGGGCAGTGAAAGCACGTTCTTGTACTTGGGCAATCATTAAGCATGTGGGTTTGGGATAAACAGTTTTCGCAAAGTCTATTTTCTCTCACGAATCTTTTGCGATCTGCGATTGATAGTTTTTTGAATCGAAGGCAACTTTGGAGCGTGTGTGATGAATTTTTGCACATTTTGCAACCATATATTTTTTGTTGCTCCGCCATATGGGAATTTACCTGGCCGAAAGATCTATTGTGATATGTTTGGGGTTGACCAGGTTTGAAAAAAGGGCTTATTCTGCTGGGGCGGCGGTCTAGAGACGTTGGTGGTAGGAAGATTTTGTCGGGATTTGGCGGGGCGCCATTGATCCACCCTTTCCACCACTTCATACCGAGTGGTCGGAAACTGGTTCATTTGCGACCAGCTGGGAAGGTCTTTTCGCGAATTCAGGGATTGCTCCCATAAAGCAACAGTATTTTCAGGAAGCTTAGAGGTTACCAGGTAAATTAATATGGGGTCCCAACTTTCTGTCGAGACTTGTTGGGTTGCTAGTATTTGGAGACAGTTGTTCACGGATGACTGCAGTCTTTGGATTTCCTCACTGTTCTCCGTTAGTATGGGTTTTAAATTCATGAGTACTCGGATTTGGTTATCTACAATAACCCTTTTATTCTCGTATCGGGATCTCAGGGCTTCCCATGCCAAATCAAAGTTATCGTCGCTGAGTGGGAATTGTTTTACTATCCGACCTGCCTTGCCTTGCGTTTTGTACCGAAGATGGTACAACTTCTGAGCTTTTGAGAGTTTTGGGTGGTTTACGTAGACCGCTGTGAACATGTCACGAAAGGACGGCCATTGTTCATAACCCCCATAAAAAATTTCTGTGTCGCAAGGCGGCACTTTTAGATCCATACCGAAACATTCTTGGGGCTGTGGTGTACTTATGGGAGGTGCGGGTATGATTACTTGCTTAAGAAGTTGGAGCTGGTCACCAATCTGTGCCTTTGTGTCCTCATAAGTGATTAGACAAGACCTATATTTGGCATAGGCGCCAGCTGTTTGCCAGATACTTCTGTATGTGCATGTATGTGTGGAAGAAGTGGACCAAACATAAGTAAATCGTACATCTATGTTAGCGGAGTGTATATGTATGTGGGTATGTGGATCGAACATACGTGCATAGGTAGTGTGATCAAACATCTATGTTGACCAAATGTGCCTGTAGGCGGTCATGGATGTTTGATCGAACACAGTTGGTCAAACGTTAATGATATGGTACTCAGAGAAATTTCGGAGTGCTCGGTAAAACGAAAGTTAAGGGAGTGTGGGTGTGTGATTGTTCCAAACAGCGGTTTTTCTTTTTAGTTTTCTTTATACATATGTAAGAACATAAGTACATAACACGGATCGAGTCAGTTAGCCTGGCATAAAGGTATAAAAAGACCCGGTTGGTGACGAACGGGTCAGATACAAAAGTTACGGTGGTAATGTGGTGATGATCAGTGGTTTTGCAGTGCAAACGTTTTTTGTACTTATCAAAAAAATAATAAAATAAAGGAAAAGTGTCTTAAAGTGTGTACATTTTATACATAATTCCCAGTTAATGGTGATAACTGTGTCGTTTTACCGGATTGGTGCGGTACCGGTGACCGCAGGGCCACAACGTAGTGCTATCTTTGGAACTGGAGGTAAGCAACACATATTATTATGCCCCAAATCGACATTTTTGCATATGCCTGCATGCTACCAAATGCGTATGTACGTATGTAGACAAAAGGCGAATTAACATAATAGTGACGACTAGTCAACGACCACCCAAAACAATTTGCTAAGTAAGAGATATTTTTCACTTTCAGGTCGCCTGCACTTACACATATATGTATATGTGAATAAAAACACCTCCACTCGCCGGTCACTTGAAATAGTCACCATCGACATCCTGCCACAAAAAATTGTGAGACGTCTGCATCCGCTGAATTCACCGCTGTGCAGTTACATACGCCACAGATAGTGGCAAACGCGCTAGCGCACATACACACATACCAACCATAGATACAAACATACATATCCACCAGCACATAACAAGCATATACCGAGATAACCATCAACATACATCTGTACTCGCCGCAAAAGCTTCACTGCACCACGAAGATACATTGGGGAATAAATCGCCACCCACACTTGCATTGAAATAACCGGCAAATGGCTAGAAGGTAGAAGTCTTCGACGGAGAACTTACCTAGCACGGCTTAGTCAGTGACAACAACAACGTCATCACCAGCAGCTGTGCGGAACATTGCAGTCAGAGGAGGCTAACAGCCACTGGGCAGTAGACGCTAACAGAAGTGAAATTTTGAGGGAGCATTACAGCGAGGGAGAATATTATCAGCAGTAACAGCGCAAAGAGGAGCAACGCCAGCAGGAGCAGCGCCGCGGGAGCATAAGTGGTGGGCGCTACGCCTTCGCCGCTGATCAGCAGCAGCGCCGTTAGCACGGCTACTCTTTTGCATTGTTTTAGTTCTTTGCTTATGTTTAAATTGCCTATTCCTAGCCTCTCTTAAATTAGCCTTTAGAGTTCGTTTGATTTTTTTTTGTTTTTTTTGTCATTTTGCTTCGGCCACATTCCTTACTTTTAGATTCCGTTTAGTTAGTTAATTTTTACATATTTACATACCTACTTTTTTCTTATTGTTGCTTAGCTTAGACATATCCCGGGTATTTGTTTTGTAGGGCAATTCTCGGGATTTATAGAGTAATTTGAATTCAGTAAACAGTTTATTTTTCTGCCACTATTGGCCATACAAAATCGGTTTTTTTTTTATTTTGGTTCACTCAGCCGATTTTCACTGCATTCAATTTTTGAATTGCTACAATTTGAGCTGACATAGGTATATATGTATGTATATTAGTGCACATACTTTTGTATGTACATATGTATACATGCATATGTAGCCATGTGCATGTGCCCACGTATATAGCCATCTATTTAGTTTCGCGTTTTTTTTTTATTTTGGTTTAAAAGAATAACACACATTGATTTCACTACCGCTCCGTTTTTTTTCTATGAATCCCGATTATTTTTGAATACAGATTTTTTTTGGTGATAGCAATTTTAATTACTCGTGCTAAATAGTCTTGGCGCGTTGTTCTGAGACCCGCTCGATGCCCCGAACCACGAGCGAGTGACAGAGATCTCAGTAGGTAGCGACCTCAGCACCTTGGCTGTGGGAGCAAAATATGTATGTATGATCGTTTGTATGAGTAGTAGGTTTGCAAATTCCCCACAGGTTCTCGACAGCATGCTGGTACCATCATCGCTGGAGACCAAGGTGAGTACAATTTGAATTTGTTTGTTTTATGACCATATCTATGCATACGTACATAATCCATACATACATATATGTATATATACTAATACCTATTACATTGGCACATTGCATTCATTGTCCCCGCGATTTTTTTTGTCGTTATTTGTCTTTGGAGTTAAAGCTGAGTTTCTCCGCGCTAATTATTAATAACATTGCCATACTCATCAATTCAACGTAGGCAATATACATATACACACATACGTACATAAGTAGGAGGTAGAGTTCACCATTAACAAAGTAACAAATAGCAAGTGAAGTTTAACTAGAGAAATAGGAGTGAAATAATAAATAGCATAAGTACACTTGTAAGTAAGATATAGCGCAGTAGGAGCTAGTTAGTATTAGGATATATCCCTAGATTTTCTTAAACAAATAGAGGAGGAATTAATAAACTGGTTCATTGTGAAGTAACGATCAGAAAAGAAGGAAATATGCCTTGATTTATTTGTTTGGTATTTTGAGTAGGTAACAGAGGTAAATATGGAGCGCTAATCTCAAGTTTTTGGTGTGGGTGTTGCACTTGTGCAACAGAGGGGAAGAGGGAGTGTGAAGACGCAACGACAACTGAGGTGAAATGACTGACTGATTGTTAGACGGACGTGTGTCAGGCTTAGGGGGCGTTGTAAGAAGGTGAGGAGTCACGACAACGCCCAAGGTTTCGCGTGGAGTTCACGCAGAAGAAGGGTGGGATGACTCCACCTGACAGGACGGGACTGGACCATTTATCTGTAGTGCTTTCTCTTGCTCATCTTCTTATTTCTCTTTGTTATTTGTGACCATCCGCACTAGTATTTCTCCGTATCACCAGGCACGATTAACTTTTTGTTTGTGTAGCGACTACCAAGGCAGGCGGAAATGACAACCCCCCCAACCGACGAGCTAGCTTGGGATGCAAGCGTGCCTGCATGCCGCATCGCCGGGTACAAATACGCAGCTACATAACA
>NW_023464986.1:0-7681 GCF_013731165.1 Rhagoletis pomonella
CGGAAAGAGTAGATATATATTTAGAACTTGAAACCATGGCCTCATTATCACAATTTCGAAGTTATAGTGATTTATAAATAGGTGATACACATAAATTGAATGAAATATGAAAAGCGTAGAAAAAATAGGATAAAGCGTAGTGAGGTAGCAAATTTTAAAAATTTCAAAAAATCGTAGCAAATTTACTACGATCGTAGCAAAGTGCCAACGCGGCTTACTGGTTCTCTCGCGATTCGCCTCTCTCTCATAATCTTTTATTGTTGTCAAGGCTGCCAACTATACTTAGCTATGAAGTGCCATATTGAGGGTAAAAAAGTGCCAAAATGTGCCAAATAGAAAAATAAAAGTTCCAAAAAGGTGTCATTCTTTTTAATACTTCCCATTAAGCATTGAAATTAGAAACGCATTCCTAAAACAAAAGTCCAATGCCAAAGTGAGATAAACCAGTTGTACACAATATAGAAATTAGAAAATTTTGGTTGAAAAAAGTACACGCAAAATTTTATTGAAATATTACTATTTCTCAAAAGTGGCATTTTGGCACTTTGTGCCAAATTGAAAAATTAAGTGCCATTTGAAACAAAATAGGGGCAAAACGGGCACGGTTTGAGCTAAGTTGGCAGCCCTGATTGTTGTGGGGGCGCTTATCACGCTTCACACACGCCATTATGTTGCTGCCGTTTACAAATCTATGTACATATTTTGAATTCTGATTATTATGAGTATTTGTTGTTAACTTTCGTTTTAAGGGTAGTTAACTTATCTATTTTATGCTGGTTAACTAACTTAGCTTAAGAAAAAATCCACACTTGCTCCTCTTCAGGCAAACTGTGGCAATTTATCCCACCCTATCACCGGATAGAAGAAAATTGTGGTACCATTATACCTGCTCCTGTTGATGCAGGGAGTGGTAATTTCTTTTTATTTACATTCAAAAATCGTTAGTTCGGCCGGAAAAAAACGACTGAACAGCAAAAGCATGACGCCAGCGAGATTAAAAAAACGACATTTTATCAATCACGTGCAGAACTTGAATTTGTTTCACTCAGTTGTATGTTAATTTTGCTTGCAGGTTCGCGAGTTTACTTGCAATTAAATCTCTTATCTTGCTCACACATCATGTTTTCTAATAATTTTTTCAATCAAATTCACGCACGATCAAAAGGTTTAGTATTTTAATCACGCACGTTTTTTCGAATTCTTTTTTTTTCAAATTGAAACATTATTTACACATATAAGTTGCATTTCATAAAAATACGCCTTTTCCACATAAGTATCTGTGTATATATCAATACGCCACAAGAAAATCTTGCAATCACTTTTTTGAAGGCACCGTTCATCCATAGGGGGCGTGGCATGTGACAGTTAGACTAAAATGTGAAAACCACTATATATGTCAAACCAATTACGCTAGGGAACTGAAACTTAGCGCAGATGCATACTGGGAAAGGGGGCGTGGTACCGCCCATAGAAACTGAAATTCTCATATCGCTTATCTCTGGAACCGCTTATGCTAACGTCCTGAAATTTGACACAGCTGTTTGTGATATCAATGACGTACTTATGGCGAAAGGTGGTAGAAATCTCTAGAACCACTTATTATAAGGTAATTGAATTTTATACACCTACATTTAAGCATATATAAAATCGCAAGAATCATTCAATTGGGAACCATTTTACCCAGATTTTAAAATCGCGTTGAATAATTGTTGTTTTGTGCAAAGGTTTTTATAAGGATCAGTGTGTTTGTCTTCCGATAGGTGGCGCAGGAATTGAGAGCTATCCTAAAAAAATCATATTTATGGTCACATTTGTTTCACTTTTAGAACACATATTAGTAACATAAAATTTGGTGTAACTTGGTATCCCAGTCATGTGATGAAAAAATATTCTTGACAAAAACCCGTGTGAAACCGCCTTTTGTGAACTAAATATTATCTTTTGTTGTAAACCTTCAAGATACTTTCTCAACCGTTAACGATTCTGATGAAAAAAAAAGTTTATGTAGATGTGGGCAATTTAGTTTTTAACCTTCAAGAGGCTCTCAGACAAAAATAAAAGAAAAAACCTATTTAGAGTCTGAATTGGTATATGTTTGACATATTAGTCAGTGATGAACATTTTACCTATACGTACAAATACGTATGCATATTTCTTATAAATGAAAATCGAGGTTCCTTTTTCGATCTAATTTTAAAAGCTACTGAAGGAATTTGGAGGAGACTTTCTCGAATTAGCATTAATCAATCCGGTATTAACGTTCATAATTCGATTTTAAGTTTTCCTGTAAATTCGCTATAAATTATGCTGGTGTACTTCAAAATAGTAATTCGCATAAAGGAGTTAGTATTGGTGACAGTGTATGAAAAACTAGTCGTTATAAAGCTTTCTCACAGAGCCATTAATTCTAGTTTATGAGCCATTTTGGAGTTTACCGCTTAACTCTACTCTTAAACTCGGAGTTTACCATAAAAAAAATATCGTTAAACTCTCCTTAAACACCTTTTTTTTGAGTTTATGCGAATGCAACCCTTTTTTTGACCCGATTCGGTTTGTGTCTTTCATAATCCAAACCTGCAACCAATTTACCTACAGTTAAGTAGTCTGTTACCGTACTGCAGGATCTTATCAAAAATAGTCCTAGGCAGTGTTTAAAAAACTTAAGTCGAAGTAGCAAAAGTAATAAAATTTTCGCTTCTCACTGCTTCGACTTATTGTAACTGTTCAAAATTTACTTATTGCTTGTGCTTACGCTTATGAGACAAGACGACAGTCGCAGTCGAAGCTCAAGCAAAAACTGATTGCCGACAAAATGCGCAGAGCTGCTGGCAGTCGTTGGTTTAACAGTCGCAGTCGAAGTTCAAGCAAAAACTGATTGCCGACAAAATGCGCAGAGCTGCTGGCAGTCGTTGGTTTAACAGTCGCAGTCCAAGTTCAAGCAGAAACTGATTGCCGACAAAATGCGCAGTTCTTCCGGCAGTCATTGGTTTGAAAATTTTCATTTTGATTTCATTCTGATTTTGGTCAGCGGCGCAAGTCGATGAATAAGCAATATCTTTGCTTTTGCAAGTTGTCGGCAGTCGCAGTCGAAAAATTAGAAATTTCTAGCTTCTGCAAGCGGGCAGCAACGACAGTCAATTGGTATTTTGTGTTTGCTTATGATTTCTTCAGAGCTCGCAAATTACTGTTGACACTTGCGAAGTGTTCGAAAAAATACAGTTGAATTTTGGCAATTCTTTTTGTTGAAAGCGTTGCTCAGTTTCTCCATACAAAAAAATTGTCGAACAAGAAATTGCCAAAAATCAACCTAGCTACTTCAAACTTGCATTTCATTGTACTAAAATTTCTTATGCCACAAAATTTCATACCCTAAAAAAGATTTAAAATTTTTATGAACATTTCGCTAATTTTTGCTCAAATTTCTTTATTCCATGTACGCATACATATATACATACATATGTTCATATACACATATTTAAATTTAACTATTTTCACAAACTAAACTCTTTTTAATACATATATGCGTCATATTTAGAACAAGTGGTTAATTTTGCCTTAATGTATCTACATACATATGTACATATGTACATATGTTTGTGAAAATCAGGCAAAACTGCATTGCACACTGCGTTATTTCGATAACAAAGTATGCGTTAAAAAGAATCTCGGTTAAAAAACCTTAGCTTACATTCTACATACATACATACATATGTACACAGATATATTTATTTATGTTTGTGCACACAGGTCATTTGGTAATACCATAACACATGTACATACATACATGTATATGTATTATTTTCTGGATTTTTAATGATGTGGTTAGGATCTATTGTTTTATGTTTAAAAGGAGTTTTTTTAGTTTAGGAGAAACGTTCATGATGCATATAAATATCCGTCTAGGAAACCTTGAGACTCCCTAGCAAGTGTTTATCTATGCATAATTTCTGCATTGTTAACGATGTGGTCAGTTTGGCAAAAAACGTTAATTAATGCATAGAAATATCCGCATAGGCAACCTTAAAAACCCTGAGTATCTTTACTACAATCCTAACTACGCAATGAACAAAAGAACAAAAGATTCGTTTGGTTTGTACTCAGCTGCAATTGAAACCCATCGTGTATTGTTAGCAGCGTTGCCAGGTTGACGCTTTTAACGTCATTTGGACGTTTTTTGTATCCTGTTGACGTTTTGAGGTTTTTTGTATAAAAACTGACGTTTTTTACCTTCCCAGTAATTTTTCTCTGTTACTAAATCTAGTAAGTAGAACTGATCTTGAATTATTTTCATAATAAATCTTATATTAACGATATCAAACCAGTTTACAATGAATTTTAAATGTGCTCTGTAGAAATGACATTTTAATATACCTTGCGTACATATGTACCATTGCATACAATAAAAGTTTAATAAGAACAATTCTGGGTGCATACATTTGAAAAAGACTTTTTTGGGTAGGAAATGACGTTTTTTCAGACCAAGAGGGACGTTTTCTCATGTCGAAGACCTGGCAACGCTGATTGTTAGTGCGCCCTAACAGTACAAAAGGAACAACAACTTTTCGTACCTGTTTTGGAAGTGGGTATCTCTACCCGTTCATATTAGGTTGAAAACTTAAAAAATCAAAAGTTTGAAATTTGTTAAGTAGTGTTGTTTTTTATTAATATATTACTTATTATTTATTTCATATTGAATAATTTAAATCAAAAGTAAAAGAAAAATACAGTCTTCATTGAATTCATTGCTAATTATAACATAAAAAATAAGAAAATTACGACTAGATATTATTCATGTGGTGTATCTTCGAAGAGAGGTAAAGTTTCTATAGCTGTGTCAAGAAAGCTTGGGTTCAGTTTTACCAACAAAATATTTTCGAGTTTCTCCTGACTAAGCTGATTACGGTAATCAGTAAGAACCAGCCTTGGTGTTGAAAATGCTCGCTCAATTGTGACCTGTTAAAAACGAAATTTGTAAAGCCTTAGTGAATATGTACTCGTACATAGATATGTACATCAGGGTGGCCACTATTTCCTAAGCTGTTTTTTTTCTCGCCCTCTCAATTTTAAGTTTCTGTATAGATAATTGTGCAATGGGAAAAGGGTCCTAATTTTCAAATTATCACAATCCAATCATGTTAAATTTTCCAAATAACATTGTCTGAGATTTGTGGACTCTGCATTTAATACTTTTGAGCAGCAGGAAAAAAACAACTTGGGAAATAATGATGAAAACGTTATATTAACCTGAGTTGGCGGGACTGCAAACAAACATTACTTAATTCGTACAATTCTGGGTCAGTGTACTGCTTTCCCTTCCAAAATTTTAGCACATCGTCAATTCTTTGGAAAGGCAGTTGGAGATGCTCAATTCTTGCATACGCGTCGAACGTATTGTTGATTTCGGCTTGGGTTCCTTGTACTAAATATTGATACATGAGTTCATCTTCTTCATTAAAAAAGTTGCCGGCCGGTGTGGAAGCAGAAGTTGGCGCGGAGTATAAGGGTTCAATAGGATTATTTTCATGGATTCTGTCCCAAATTGTTTTTAAATGAAGAGTAGCTTCGGTTTTTTGCTGTGCAGTTAAAGTATGTTGAAAGCGAGGGTCCAGAAACAAGCACGGAATTAAAAATGTATTATTAAATAACGTTATTGTTCGTGTTTCTATTGATTTTAAAATCATGTTCCCAATTGTTGTTATTAGCTCCTGACTTGAATCGCTTACAATTTTTTCGGTGCTTATTTTTAGTTTAAGCCACTGTGCGTAAAAGTTTCCGTAGTGTAATTGCTCCTCTTGAAACTTTGTTATAGTTTTTTGCAAGGGATGGGAAACTGTGTAATAACATTCAATGAAATCCCAAACCAACGTATCCACTTCGAAGTTTTCATCCTAAGATTTATTTTTAATAGATTCGATTTTAGTTAACAGATGCTTTGCTGCTAATAAATCCTGCAACATAGTATACGTGGATCCCCATCTCGTAGGGCAATCTAGTTGAGGCATTTTCAATCCTTTTAACTGAAATATTTCGCGATAGCCATTTGACGTTTTTCTGATGTATTTTGTAAGATTACGACAATTCCATAGGTATTTCAACATGCCAGACGATTTTGCAACGTCAAGAGCGACCAGCTGGGTTGTATGTGCTGCACATCGGCAAACTTGTATATTTCCTATTAGCACGTTTGGCACTTTTTCTACAAGTTAAATTTTTTTTTAATATTCATCGTTAGTGCAGAATTCGTCGTTTTCTTCAACATCCTCCTCAGAAATAAATGATAAAATGTTTGTCGCTCTCAGCATGTTTGCACCGTTATCAGATGTTATCGAGACGATGTGGGTTAAATTAATGTTGTATCGCTTTAGCACATTCAACACTTCAATGGCAAGATTTTTGGCTGTGCTTGATCCAGCTCCTTTCAATTCTATCATTCCCAAAATAATAGATTTAATTCGTACCGCACTAATAAATTGAGCACTTACACCAAATATATTTCTGGACAGCCTTATAGCACTGTCTATTTTCAATGATAACAGTTTGTTTTGCACTTCATTGGTGATTTCCAATTTTATGTTATTCGCAACGATAAACAATGTTTTTTTGCAGTTTGATGCATTCAGCGTAATTTTTTTTCCGTCCGACACTCTAAGGCCATCGCAAATCGGATCTATGAAATTTCGTATGTTTGGTGAATTCAAAATATTGAACGGAATGCAGTCCTCTGTTACCAATCCGATATATGACCTTATCAATTGTTTTTTATTCACCCCAATTTTAATTTTCTTTTTTCGAATTATTTTACCAGCACTTTTAGATGAAATTGACGACTCCGGTGGTTCAAACTGTTCATTACTTGCTTCATTCAAATTAATTTTGTGCAATTTAATTAAATGCGCTTTTAAATTAGACACTCGATTATTCCTAAGCTTGTTTTTGCACGTTTTACACGTAGCTAAACCCATGTCTGCGTTGTTTTCGAAATACATCCAAATTTCGTTTTTAGCTGCCATAGTAAAATTTATATGTTGCTGAACCAAATGAAACTAAATGCTAACTACAAACCAAAAACGTACAGAACTCGCAAATAACGGTTGTGACCAGAGTACGAAAACAACCCGAACGGGTAGAGATACCAATTTCCAAAACACTAACAATACACAATGGGTTTCAATTGCAGCTGAGTACAAACCAAATGAATTTTTTGGTCTTTTACGGATATTTCTCTGCATTAATTGTCGTTTTTTCCAAAACGAGCGAGCATACTCGTGCTCAATGCCTCGCAGGTAACAAGGCTGTAACGAAGCGTTTTCCTGTTAAGGCCCCGATGCTTCTGTTTTCTATGCTGGGGTATACTCGCCGTGCCCAGGGTCCGTTACAATAAATTTATATTGTGGGGCCTTTGCAAATAGTACTTTATTTAATTGCTGCTTATTTTCTATCACGTGGAAATTCTTAACATTACAAACATAATATCATTAACGGGACGTAAATTCCTAACGGTGCTATTCTATCGGCGTTGCTGTATCGCCGCTCTGTCGCTGTGCGACGCCGGCGCTGCTGTATCGCTGCTCTGTCGCTGTGCGACGCCGGCGCTCTGCTTCTGTGCGCCGTCGGTGCCCTGCTACCAGGCGCTGCTGTGTCGGCGCTCTGCTAGTATGTGACGTCGGCGTTACTATGCCGG
>NW_023464986.1:7781-8998 GCF_013731165.1 Rhagoletis pomonella
TTACCTCCTCAACGAGTTTCGCCTTTAGTCTGTGTTTGCAGGAGGTTAGAGGTATGCCCGCATTCGGAGCAGAATTGACTACAGAAAGTTGCGTCCCCCTCCTTGCCAGCTCGTCGGCTAGGCAGTTGCCAGGGATGTCCCTGTATCCAGGGACCCATACAACAGTCAAGGAGCATTTTGATGCCAGCAGGTTGAGAGTATTTCTGCATTCGATGGCTACTTTGGACGTTGCTTCGTTAGAATTGAGATTTGATAGCAGCCTGGCTGTCAGAATAGATAGAGATAGGCCGTCCTGGGGGGGCGGAGGTTATAAGCCACCGAGTCGCCTCCATTATGGCGTTTAATTCCGCTTGAAAAATGCTGCAATGGTCCGGTAAGCGAAAACTGAGATTTAGCGCGAGTTCGTCAGAGTAGATCCCGCTACCCACTCTTTTGTTTAGCTTGGAACCATCTGTATATATGGCCGCAGACCCTGGGTTCAGGTCTGTGGCCCTTTCCCACTCGTTCCTCTCTGGGATTCTTGTGGAGAATTTGTTATCTAAACAGAGTAGAGGAGTGGTATAATCTATCTGTCGTAGATTATCCGGTAGAGTTTCAAGTACTTTTGCGTGCCCGAATCTGAGGTCCCTCCACGGCTGGATTGTATTTAGCCTAGCCGCACTACAGCCGGCCTGAAATTTGCCGTAGAGATCCACAGGTGGAAGATTTAAGATTATTTCCAGGGATTTGGTGGGTGTAGTGGGCAGGGCTCCCGTGACGAGCATGGCAGCCGTCCTCTGCACACGTTCCACCTTGGCTCTGGATACGGTGTTGTTTAGAGCAGGCCACCATACGGTGACCCCGTACAAAAGGATGGGTCTTATCACAGCTGTGTACATCCAGTGTACTATATGTGGTTTTATTCCCCATTTTTTGCCTATAGCCGTTTTTCAGGCATACAGGGCAGTATTGGCCTTCCTGGAGCGGTCTTCAGTGTTTCGCTTCCAGTTCAGCTTCCTGTCCAGAATAACACCAAGGTATTTCACCTCGGTTGAGAGAGTGAGTGCCACCCCGTTTAGGGCGGGAGGTTTGAATCAGTGTTTAAAAAACTGTAATGAATTTTATTTCATTAACTTTTGCTTATGCTTATGCTTCGGAACAAGACGACAGTCGCAGTCGAAGCACAAGCAGAAACTGATTGCCGACAAAATGCGCAGAGCTGCTGGCAGTCGTTGGTT
>NW_023464986.1:9008-9588 GCF_013731165.1 Rhagoletis pomonella
CAAAATGCGCAGAGCTGCTGGCAGTCGTTGGTTTAACAGTCGCAGTCCAAGTTCAAGCAGAAACTGATTGCCGACAAAATGCGCAGTTCTTCCGGCAGTCATTGGTTTGAAAATTTTCATTTTGACTTCATTCTGATTTTGGTCAGCGGCACAAGTCGATGAATAAGCAATATCTTTGCTTTTGCAAGTTGTCGGCAGTCGCAGTCGAAAAATTAGAAATTTCTAGATTCTGCAAGCGGGCAGCAACGACAGTCAATTGGTATTTTGTGTTTGCTTATGATTTCTTCAGAGCTCGCAAATTACTGTTGACACTTGCGAAGTGTTCGAAAAATACAGTTGAATTTTGGCAATTCTTTTTGTTGAAAGCGTTGCTCAGTTTCTCCATACAAAAAAATTCTCGAACAAGAAATTGCCAAAAATCAACCTAGTTACTTCAAACTTGCATTTTATTGTACTAAAATTTCTTATGCCACAAAATTCCATACCCTAAAAAAGATTTAAAATTTTTATGAACATTTCGCTAATTTTTGCTCAAATTTCTTTATTCCATGTACGCATACATATATACATACATATGTTC
>NW_023464987.1:0-9586 GCF_013731165.1 Rhagoletis pomonella
TTACTCCACCAAAGTACGTACTCTACTTTCTCTCATCGCGTACGAGAGATGTTTGCTGCTGCCAAAAGGGAGTAGCAAATCTACTCTCTGTATACTTGTAGTACTGTAAGTACTTGCGTATTAAATTTCATTTCTGGTTGTTAGCGTACTAGTTGATATCGTGTGCGGCGCTGGTCAGCGAAATTGAAAGAGTAAAAATAGAATATGGAAATTGACGATGTAAGGAAATGTTTACGGCCTTATTTATAAAAAATAACGTAGATTTAAACAGTTGTTTAATGTGACATTTTCATAGAACTTTTCTATTTAAGCAGCTTTTTAAATCTATGTATGTACTTAAATTTTTATGAAAGTATTATTTCTCGTTTCAATTCTGACTCAATTCTGATTTCAAGAAAAACGAATTTTCATTGGGCAGAAGGCGCAACAGCTCAGTAACTGTTGCGATTGCACTTTCTCAACGCGTTGTTGGGTACTTCTGATCAACTGAACAGTTGCATGTAGATGATCGTAATATTTTTCTGATCATTTGAGACAACATCTTGTGTGTAGTGAATTTGACAGCTAATGTATGAAGCCGTTCAGAAGATGCGTTACGATCACTGATTTTTTTTAGCAACGGTTACGCTCAACTGCTGCGCCCTCTGAACCTACCCATTGCAGTTCTCAAGAAATATCACGAGATATATTTTTCAGTATGCAAAACTGCTTTTTCATTTACAATACCTTGCGCATGCGTTTAGAATGATACGTAAGTTGGCAAATCGTCAAATTTCTAGCCTGCTTAGAAACAGAGGATACTGGCGTTACAAAGTGTCGAATCCCACACGTTTGTCTAATGACAATATTTTTTACAACAGTTTCTTTGCACTCCTGAAAAGTGCCGATTTTCACATTCGATAGTTAGACATGGTAGCGACGAGATGTACGAGCATTTTTTCTTAAGAGCTGCATACTGATATAAGAAATTTTTTATAAAAGCAAATTTATTTTCCATTTATTGTGGGTAATTTTATATGAATCTTCAATTTTTTTGGGAGTCTTTACAAATAAAAAAATTTCGGCATATGTACATACATACGCATCCATTTAACGAATTTTCATTGAAAACTTTTTTTTTGATAACACTGTGCGACAGCTCAAATCGGTATTGAGTAAAACAAAATGCAAGTAATATGTTTTGAATTTCATTGAGTTTTTTAATAAATACTAAAATTAGAGGCGTATGTATTTAAAAAACTCAGTCGCGATGCATTATATACATACATAAGTATGTACATACCTAATAAACATTCGGCTTGGTTAACAATTCGAAAATTATTCGAAAACCAATCTTTTTTCGAGTCTCCCCTTCGATAAAGAATGTGAAATAAATTAGTATTCGATTCGAGAACTAGGCCATTCTCCAGCAAAACGGAACCTTCGTTATCCAATATATTTTTCTTTCGTTATGAATTCGAAATCCAGCCCATTATGGAATTGGAATTTTAATGAGAGAGAGTGATTTTCTTATATTTCCCTTCGAGAATGCGTTGGAAATCATTTTCTCTCTCTTGTTACTATGGTTACCATTTTTTTTTGGAACCCATCTCGAGTGTATTTCCAATATATTATAAACGTTGGAAAACTCAGTTCGATATTCGAAGATCATTTTCGAACATTCGCCATAATGTTTATTGGGTACATATATATCTTGACTCACAAATCGGATTTTAAGATTATAGTTGTCTGCATAACCCATTGGCGAAATAAAAATTTTATCCGATTTTTTTTAGATCGAAACTATATTTTTACATACATATGTACATACCAGAGTTGTGAAAAATGCATTAACTTCTTTAATGCATAGCATTTTAATCTAAATGAAAAAGGTTAATGCATTAATTTTTGATATTTAATGCAAATGAAAATTGCAATGCATTAATTCCGAAGAAATAATGCTAATGTTTTTTTTTTTGTATTAACATTAAAATGTTTAAATTAATGCTATTGCAATAATTTATTGCATTAAAATTATAATAAGCATTAAAACCCTATTAACTAATTTTATTTTGAAGTAAAAATTCTTTGCTGACGTTGAGGGTAGAATTTTAAAACCAAAAAAGATAGTGACGGACGTTAAGGCTGGTTTTCACTATGTCAAGTTCAAAGGCATTTGTCGTTAAATAGGTAAAATCACATTGTCAAATGGAACTAAAAAAAACGGTTTATTGATTGATTTAGATCAGGGTAGGTCCTCAGTCGTGCACATGCGCTGCTAAACTGGCTACCTGTCCGGTTTTGGCTCATACTTAATATATGTAATCGGTATGCATCAACAATCAACATAAAAATCTACAAAAGCACTCTGCGTTGCATGCACATTGGCTTTCATTTTCATAAAACAAGTCCTTCCAAAAGAGGTTATTTATATTTTACTAGAAAAAAAAAAAAATGTAATGGTTTTCAATAATGCAAACGAGCAAAAGCATTAAACATTTTAGTGCATTAAATTTTTTCATTAGCATTAGCTTGGATAATTTAATGAAACAAAAATTTCATTAGCATTACATTTTTCAGAATTAATGCATTGAAATATTCATTTGCATTAAATTTCATAAACTCATGCATTAATTTTTTACATTCATATTATTGCTTTAAATACCATTAATGCATTAAAAAATTAATGCATTTTTCACAACTCTGGTACACACATGCATACATGAATATATTTAATATGAAGTTAAAATTTGCACATCAATTTGCGCAATCTTCAAATCCATGGTTTCAATTGTACACATTTCGTCAGGGTTTTCCCCGCAACTTGGTTTTGCTGCAGTGAAGCGACAGAGCAAGTTACGTGAAAAAAATATGTGCGGGCACTTATATATGTATCTATGCACATACATATCTATGCACATATGTACATACATATCTATGCACATACATGCATATGTACTTATATATGTATATCAGTATTTTAGTTGAAAGTACGTTTTGCTCCTCGCTCGTTTCATCACTCCACTACATTCCTGTCCTTAGTTTTATTCAGATACCACAAATGTATGTTTTCTTAGAAAATACTCAAGTACTACCAGTAGAGTACTCTACTGTCAAATACCTTTTACGCAGTAGTTGCTGAAGGCAAAGTAAATACTCCACGCATCTTGCTATTGATCGGTAGTTTACGTACGCTTGCAGAAACTAGTTTATGCTTACTCACACTTGACCCGAACGATGAAAGTAAAGGAGGGAAAGTATTTGCGCGATGATCAGATGTCTTTTTAGGCCATTTAAATGGAATTGCGCAGGAGTTTACTTTCCACATTTAAAACATTTGCCAGAGCCATGCGTTTTCTCGCCCAGCAGTTGGATTAGCTTCTTCAGCACTTCATTTGTCTCGTCCGGTGTCTCCACTTCCACTCGATGGGCTTTGTAGGCTGGTCTACTTAGGAGTGCTGCCGTTTCACGTGTCTGAGCATACGAGACAGTTTCAGCAAATGTGGGCTTTGGATTCGCGTACGTCTCTCGCTTGGTATACACGTCCCGCATTCCGTTGATGAACCACTGGATTTTCACCCTTTCGAGGAGCTCAACAGATGCGTCTCCAATAGCTAAGTGAGGCAACCTCTCGATCTCTGAAGCGAATTCGTGTAGAGTCTCTTTGGACTTTTGGTAGCGATTTTCCAGCTCCATCTGGTAGATCTGTCGCCTGTGCTCGCTACCATAGCGTCCCCCATCAATGCATCGTAGTTGTTCCTTTCACAGACAGGAATAGTCTGCAAGATTTCCGCTACAGGTCGTTTTAATGCCACGAACAGAGCAGCTTTATTACCCTCCATGCTCAACGATTTGCTGTAGCTGTCTTCTCGAACTGCAGCTTAAAGACTTGGAAAGGAATCGTGCCGTCAAAGGATGGAGTCTTTACCTTGGGAGCACTTGCCGAAGTAGCTGGATGATTCATCTGCAAATCGCAGAGGTGACCTTCCAGCTCACCCACCTTTTCCTTGACTTTACCCTGTCTTTCTTCGATCTTATCCTGCTTCTCTTCGATTTTATCCTGTCTTTCCCTGAGTAGCGCGTTGTCTCTGATTAAATTCTCCTGCAGCTGTGTGATCTTTTCATCCAGCTGCGATGACACCAATGCCGACAACTGCGACCTCTGTGCTTCAAGCTGTGTTTGCATCTGTGACGACAGCTGTAATGACATCTTTGACATGCGCATGGGCGTAGCCAGGTAGGGGCAGGGGGGTGCTCGAGCCCCTCTCCCCCCTAACTTTCAAATTTTCCTTATATAAACGCTTTAGCTCGCAGTTGGACTACTTCGATGTTTTCGTGATTGTTGAAACGTGGTTAAACAATGATTTTTTTGACTCAGAATTTTTTGACCCAAATCTGTTCGTTGTCTTTCGTAAGGATAGAGATTCCATCAAAACGAGTCGCTCAAGGGGGGGTGGTGTCTTGATTGCGGTGCAACGCAAGTATCGCGCTTCGTTAATTACATTGGATAACGAAGATACCCTACTCGACCAGCTGTGTGTTAGTGTAAGTGGCTCTAATCTTACTGATAAATTATTTATAGTTGCCTAATATATTCCTCCAAATAGTGTTGATAGTCTCTACAGAGCTCACTCAGATAATATTGTATCATTAGTTACTGGAAAATTAGGTGATAATCATATTTGTATTTTATTCGGGTCTTACACCTACTAATCCCTCAACTATTTGGGAATCTCATTTTATTGATAATATTTTAAGCCTGAACTTGCTGCAAATTAACACATTTAAAAACAAGCTCGATAGATTGTTGGATCTAATCTTTGTTAGTGACAATATAAATTTTAATCTGTCTAAATGTTGCTCTCCAGTCACGTCCTCGGATATGCATCATGTTCCTTTGGTTCTTAATGTAGAATTTTATGAGTTCACCTCTGGAAGTTTAGTAGATAAAATTGCCTTCAACTTTAAACGGTGTGATTTTGCAAGCCTGGAAAGTTTATTTGCCGAGTTTAGTTGGGAAGAGCAGCTTTCAGGCACTGATGTCGCCGAGTGCTATGATTCTTTCAGGTCAGTGGTGTATAATACATCCTTACTCAATATTCCTACTATTAAAAGTAAGCCCTATATACTCCCCTGGTATACTAAAGGGCTAAGAAAAGTTAAAAACCTTAGAAACAAATATTATAAGAAGTTTAGATTAACTAATAACCAAGTTTTCTATGAATAATATCGCCAATATCTGAAGGAATTTAACTGTTTGGATAAATTCTTGTATAGAAACTATATTCTTAGGTTCGAAATCAAAATTAAGTCTGATCCGAAGGCCTTCTGGAACTTCGTCAAGTCGAAAAAAGCGTGTTCCACAATTCCATCATCAGTCATCTTCAACGGAAAATCTGCATGTTCTCCACATGATGCTGCAAACCTCTTTGCTGATTTTTTTAAATCCAATTTTATTTCAGATGATGATTTTTCTATCAATAATCAAACATTGAATCCGAATTCCGCACTCAGTTTTAGTTCGGTTGCACTTACTTCTGATGATATCTTAAAAGGAATTTCGAAGCTCAAAAACTCATCGCAAACGGACTTTGATGGTCTCTCGGCTCTTTTATTAAAAAGTTGTCCCGCTCAGGTACTTCCGTTGAAAACGATCTTCAATAAATCTTTGTATTTTGGGAAATTCATTGATGCCTGGAAACTGGCTTCAATAACCCCTATATTTAAGAATGGCAACAAGAATGATGTTAGCAATTATAGGCCTATTTCGAAACTCACAAATGTATCTAAGCTCTTTGAAATTGTCGTCAAAGATAAAATGTATTTCTCCGTTAAGAGTTTAATTAGCCAAAATCAACATGGGTTTGTAACGGGTCGTTCCACAGTTACAAATCTGGCAGTCTTTAGCGAATATTGCATCTCAGCATTTTCTTCAGGATGTCAAGTTGATTGCATCTATACCGACTTTTCGAAAGCCTTCGACAAAGTTTCGCACATGGTATTGATTGACAAACTCGCATGCCTTGGCTTCCACTCAACCTTTCTGCAATGGCTCAAGTCATACTTGTATCGACGACGGTGTGTTGTAACTGTGGATAACGCGCAATCAGAACCTTTTTTCGCTACTTCCGGAGCTCCACAAGGTAGTGTTCTAGGTCCCTTGCTTTTTATATTATTTATAAATGACATCGGTTCTTGCTTTTCTCTTGCTACTTTTCTTTTATATGCAGATGACTTGAAGATTTATTCAACTGTTAAGAATTCTTCTGACATGAAAAAGCTCCAAGTTGGATAACTTTTATTTGTGGTGCTTAAGATCTCATCTTTCATTAAATATTAACAAATGCTTTTACGTATCATTTTCAAAATCGCGAAATTTATTAATAACTCGGTATAGTTTATCTGAGTGTAGTCTGCAGTCAGTTAACGAAATCAAGGACCTTCGTGTTATCTTTGACAGCAAATTTTCATTTAGCAGCCATATTAATTTTATTATATCGAAAGCATATGCTATGCTTGGCTTTGTGCGGCGGAATAGCACTGAATTTTCCGATCACTTTAAAACTGCTATCTACCTCTTTCGTACGTTCTCACCTGGAGTATGCAGCAATGATCTGGCGTCCGTTCCACCAGTTCCATATCAATAGGATTGAACGCGTTCAGAAAGTGTTTCTCAAATTTGCCTTACGATCACTACGCTTTTCTGAGCCCATACCCTCATATAATGCGCGCTTATCGCTGCTCAATCTAAAATCGTTAGATAAAAGAAGTTCAACATTGTCTCTAACTTTCATTTTTTGCATTATCCAAGGATCCTGTGACTGTCCGCAGGTTTTGGGTAGAATAAATTTTAATGTACCGAGCAGGTATCTGCGTGCTTCCCTGCCTTTTTATGCTGAAAATTTCAGAACGAATTATGCCCGTAATGCACCCATTGGCCGTGCAATTTGCGAATTTAACCAGATCTCAACTTCTATCGACCTTGATTTTTCTCTACCTAAGTCAATTTTTATCAATATTCTTAATTTGATGCCCTAGTTTAAGCTTGATTGTTAAATAGTCTGTAAGAAATTATGCTTTCATAGACTGATTGTTAAATAAATAAATAAATAAATACATAAAATAGTACCCTGAAAAGCCAGCTTAATAGGGTCGAGCCCCCCCCCCTAAATTTCATTCTGGCTACGCCGATGGACATGCGTGTATCCTGTGCTTGCATCTGTGACGACAGCTGTGATGACATCTGTGACATGGCAGCCAATAACGTGTTCATGTCCATAGCTGTTGATGAACTTGGAGACTTTAGCTGTTCTTCAACCTTACCGGATGTCTGCTGCACATCCTTCGATGAACAAGTGGCCTCATCCTTCTGTTCATCCTTTTCGGATGCATCGTCGAGTTTACCCTGGAAGTCGTATTTGTTCACGTCGATGCCTTCTGCTTCCATAGCCTCTCGCAGCCGTGATAATAGGGTGGCCAGATATTATAGGGACATAATCAGTACAGTTGGGATCAAAGATCAGTACAGACCCATAAAAATCAGCTCATTTTTAAGCGTATTTTTTATTATTAAGAATATAACAACCAGATAACAGCGCTTTAATTAAAAAAAAAAATAACTAATCGACTTTTAAATACGCATAGTATTATCAATACAAAAATTCATTACTTTAAAACAAATCAATGGTATTACGTATGTATGTACAGCTGTGTTCAGGAAAATAGTAGTAAAATGTATTGACAGGTGTTGAAAATTTTTTCTTTCCTTACTTTATTTAATTTTTTTATAAAAATATAACAAAAGACATGTGAGTTGAAGTCTCAAACTTTCTAGAAAATTTATAAGAATTGAGAAAAAAAATTTGTAGCCCATTCAGTTTCAGTAGAAGACGAGCTCGAGTCAGAATCTGTCTGCATATTTTAAGCTACAAATTTAAAACATATTTAGTTGGTGTGCTTATTAAATACAACATTCACATTAAAATGTTGACTAAAAGGTATATTACCGAATTATGGCTTAACGAATTTCCGAGTACGAATGAAATTTAATAGTGTTAAATGTGTATGTGCGAGTAAAATCGCATGTGGTCGAACATCAAAACTTAAAGTAAAGCTAATATGTAGCTCATATCCAAGAGTCGGTAGTTTGCACCTTTTCCAAATTTTTAGAACTTTCATTGCACCGTAGCAGTAGTCGTTTTAAGTTTGAAATACTGACAGCCGATTTCTTAGTGGATGTTTAATTATAATCGAAAGATTATCTCTTATTGTCATCTTCTCAGTGTAATTAGTATATGATTAACTCACCACCTCCTTCCGTAAGATTTATTAATGGCGAAACCAGCTTTTCCTGTAAATCCTATAAAAACTGCAAATCGTGAAGTTGGGTTGGGTTGAATCCAAATAGTTTGTTATTTTGCGAAATCCAGGAAACGAAACAATTGCAAGCTGACACCTTTTTAATAATGGTTTAAATTTAATTAATGCTTTCAATCTGCTCACACATATGAGTTGTCAAAAATCATTGTTTTGAACATGTAAATCTCAAGTAAATGTCAATTACACCAATTTACAAAAGTATTAAATGTAAAAATCAGTACAAAATCAGTACAAACTCAAAAAATCAGTACAATAGAAAAAATCAGCACACGTACTGATTAAATCAGCGCATCTGGCCACCGTACGTGATAGTAACTCCACTTTTTTCCGGAGGTTGCTAAATTTCGCTTCTCCAACTCCTGTTTGAGTTCCTCGATCTTTAGGTCTTGAATTTTTGCCATTTTCAAAAGTTTATCCTTCGGGATTTATTTAACAATCTCACTTCTGACACCAATTGTTACGATTATCCTTGAAACCTTGAGGGATTTCCTAAATATCCTACCCCTCGTATCGCCGGATTGTTAAATAAATGCTCACGATGACCAATTTGTAGTACAATTAACTTTATTGTACAACACACAATTTACAATACTCGCTATTACCGTAAAAACACTTTACAATACTCGTTAAAGCAATTACAACGCTTTAAAAAACTTGTTAACACAATTAAACTTATAGCTTGCTTATTCGCAACTCACTTTACTTGTAGCGTGCTGATTTGTAACTCCCCGACTCCGCTGTGTCGTGGCTCTTATATACCTGCGCTCGCACTCATGTCAACTCTGGAATGTTCTGAAGTTCATCACTCATTCTCTTTCTCTCGCTGTTCGCAGTGTTCATCCAACTTGACGTTTCTCTTTGTGGAACATTCTACGTCATTCCTCGAACATTCTGCCTATTTCTCGTTGTTCGCTTCGCGTTGCCGCAGTATTCGCCACACTGCCCTCCACCTAAGTCTGATCATCCCAATCAAACACACTTGCCGCTCCAACCGCCGCAAGTCTTTCCAAGTGGATCACTTTCATCTTGGTCCTCGGTCTCCCCATTGTCTGAATTCGATGCGTCCTTAAGCAGTTTGTCAATCTTAAACGGATCTTTCCAGTCACGTCTTTGCTGGAGGTGAAGCTTTTCTTCTGCTGCGACATGTACAACCACAATGCGTTACTGGACATTGCTTCCGCCTTATCTCCGGGAGTGCACCATCTCACATGGTCGTGCTTCTGCCGGC
>NW_023464988.1:0-9585 GCF_013731165.1 Rhagoletis pomonella
CAAAATGTTGCGGCGCAATAGTTTTTACGCCCAAAATCAAAAACGACTTGAACAATTAGTTTCAGACTTAATTTTATTTTCCTTTCTCCCTTATGAACTCTAAGCGAATACAAAACCTGATTTCAATAGGCTCAGCTTAAATAGTGCTTTTTGATACAGTTAGATACAGTGGGTACATAAATATGCGAGAGAGATTATGTATTCAAATAAGTACTAAAATGAACTACACAGTTACAGCATGTGCATACATATATACATATGTATGTTAATATTTGTTACATATAACTACATACTTCGCATGGAATAGCGGATAATGTACATACATGCATATTTCAGCTTAGTAAATTCACTTACAGTGGGTCTAATACACCAATTCAATCAAGAAATTTAACTTTAAGAAATATTACAAATCATATAGAAACAATACAATGAGCATACATGAATACGCAACAATATCCATTCATTAATGAAAAGAAAAAATTATATATCCTATGCTAAGGGATTGGAGAAAATCAGATGGATTCAACGTTTATTCGGATACGATATTATTTTATATAATTTAGATGATTTAAATTGTCCAAATTTAAAGAATTTATATATTAAAAATATAAAGATAAATCCTTGTAAATATCATGAAAATTCTATGATGTGCTGAAAATAATATTAAGAAAATTTACTTCTTCATTAAATATCTAATAATAAATAAAAATAAATAAGTAATTATAAAACTTTATTTTATTTCAAATTAAATTTTTTTTGTTCTCATCATCAACATCAGCAGACCTTTCCATTCATATGTGAAAGATTAAGAGATTTCGTATTATTTTTGAATTTGTTAGACATTCGGTGACTCTTTTGAATTTAATAAATTTGTCTTTCAATGAATATAAACGAGAAAAACCAGTATCCTAATCTCTTTTTGAAACGATGTATTATTAATATTTATCTCCTGCTTTCTATATCAAAATATGAGTTTTCATAAGAACTATGTTTAACAACTTTTCTCACTAAGTCAGCAATATATGAGTGAATGAATAATGCTAGATGAATAAAACATTTAAATATACACATACTTTTATGAGCATTTTTTTATATGTTTATGTGGGATTCGTTATCGTCCACTTGGCGTTACTATACTTATTAGGCAATGATGATGAAATGAAGATCAAGGCTATTTATAATATTAGCATCTGATTTGAATCATATAAGAAAATTTAAATAGGATAATAAAAAACAAATATATTCTTTGACAGCAACACTGAGTTTAAGATTATTTCCACATTTTAATTGAATCATATTATGAAGTATAAAATAGATTACTAAAATATATGTATATTTAAATATGTTCTTTATCAACAGTTTACCTCAATACTTTTTATATAGTTATGAAATATGTATAAATAAGCTAATACTGTACATTAGAAATTATTACTTTGTTTAAAGATACTTATAAAACACATCATGCCTGGAATCAATCGAATCCTCAATAGCGAGCATCATGGAGAGTACAACTTCGATTTCGAATTGGAGATGTTGTGCTTTGAAGACATGAAGAACCCTTATATATGTATTGAAGATGAAGATGAGGGTCCCCGGTTACAGGTTTTGGGCATCCCAGTCAGAGCAGCCCATGCTTTTTTTAAACAAAAAATGGGATGAAGAGGATGACAATGGAAAATTCCTAACCGTTTGTGGCGGTGAAATTGAGGAGTACATAATGGAGCAACATCAAAACCAACATGAATATGAAAGAAGGGGTTTAGATATTAAGACTAAATTAAAGTATTATAGTAGAACAAATAGGGAAGCGGTGTATGATGTAGAAGTTTATTCTAAATCATATAAAAATATTGTATTTGAATATAAATTAACTGTTGAATTGGTATTTAGAAATTTAAAATTTAATTATATAGAACCATAGATTTATTAAAAAAACTTCAGCGTTTATTTGAATATAATATTATTTTATATGAGCGTTATTTATGAAAATAGACTTATTCTTAAATCGTTAGTCGTTGGAAAAGGTTTTATAAATAATATAATTAATAAGCTTCCTATTGAACTTCATTTGCCTAGTTATCAATTTTGTGAACCTGGAACGAAACTACGGAAACTTTTAGTAAGAGGAGATCGAGGGATTAATCTAGTAGACACTGCTCGTAGAGAACATGATATATCATATTTATATAATAAAGATTTAGATAACCGACATATTGCTGATAAAAAAATTAATTGAGAAGGCTTGGGAAAGAGTTAAACCGAAGGATAGCAATCTTAATGAGAAAACAAATGCTTGGTTAGTTACAAATATAATGAAGACAAAAACGAAATTCGGTATGGGGAACATTTATAGTAAAACTAAGAAAGTGGGAGGAAAAACTGGTTATCATCTCTTCAAATATGCTTTAAAAAGTGCTAAACAAAATTTAAAGAAAGGTGATAACTTAAAAGATGCAATAAAAAGTTCACGAAAGGTTGTAAATAATATTTTTAGAGGAAAAAAATCTATAATAAAAGCACCACGTGTAATACCATTACCTAAATCTGGAGGATTTCTCCCATTAGCGCCTTTATTCGTAGCATTAGGAGCACTTGGAAGTCTATCTGGCGGTACAGCAGGAATTATTAAAACAATCAATGCTATAAAAACTGGAAAGGAGCAGTTATTGGAGGCGAAACGTCATAATAATACAATGGAAGCTATTTCAATTGGAAAAGGAATGTTTTTAAAGCCTTATAAAAAGGGATTCGCATTATATTTAAAACCATATCAAAAAAACTCTTCATGAAGCTACCCAGAAGACCTCTTACTGATGTAGACTTAAAGAAGTATTCAAAATTTATTCCAAATTTTAGAGGGGTATTCTTGTGTGACAGTTAACCCCGTAAACCATTTAAGAGAGAATGTGGAATAATAAATTTGGATAGTTCAAATACTGGAAAACGATAATGAGATTGATTACTTCGATAGCTTTGGAAACTTACAGCCTCCTAAGCAAATAATAAAGTATTTAGGAAAAAACATTAAATATAACTATAATAAACAGCAAAGCTATAATTCATATAATTGCGGACATTTATGTTTAAAATTCTTATTATCAAAATAAATAAGTAAATATAAAACCTTCTTTTATTTCCAATTAAATTTTATTTGTTCTCATCATCAACATCAACAGGCCTTTCCATTCATATACACGTATATATTAAATACTTAGCAATTAACTATGTGAACATTATTAACACACTTTTCTAGGGGTGGAGCATCTATATATGTGTATACATATGTATGTATGTATGTTTGCATATAGATGTATGTATGAGAATACGTATGTATATATGTATACCAATACACCTTACCAATTTTCGACATATAAACCACCTTGTATCGGATTTCTTGGATTTCCATCAGCGGAACACCCTGTGATCGGTTCCGGTTCCGGACTCAGATTTGTCACCAGCGACATCTTGCGGCCTTTATCTGGGTTCTGAACTTGGATTACGATCGGCGACATCTTTTAGCGGAGCAGCAAAGCTTGCGGCGGAGCAGCAGCAAACCATATAGCGGTTCTGCACCGGAGCAACAGCAAACCGCCATAACTATACTACTCACATCCCTTGGCGGTGCCAATACTAAAAACCGAAACATATGTGGACGACATACTTTCGGGAGGTCAGCAACTAAATCTCTCTCCCAAGTCATTCAAGCTCTAAACTCCGCTGGCTTCCCCTTAAAAATGATCACGGCGAACCATCCTGATTTGCTCAAAGACATAAAAAAGGAGAACTTGCTTGATAGCAACTTTCTTGAATTCGAAAAAGCAAGTACCACCAAAACCCTCGGGATTCAATGGAATGCCATCACTGACTCCTTCTCTTATATCATTGAATCCATCTCAGCCTCGTCGGAGAGCACAAAGCGACAAATTCTCTCTTCTGTCGCAAAACTTTTCGACCCCGCAGGATGGCTCTTACCAATAATGATTCAAGCCAATGTCCTATTACAAGAGCTATGGCTCGATGGAACTGACTGGGATGACCAAGTCAAACCCCTCCGTCTCCATAAATGGTTGCAGTTTGCGAATAATTTAGAATCTATCTAGGCCATCCAAATACCCCGATGGGTCAATTATGTTCCAGGCCAGTGTTGCCAGTTTGCGGGATTTCGCCCTTTTTCAGGATTTTATGACTAAAAAAGGCGAATGGATTTTCAGTCGAAAAACGGGATTTTTTGGATACCATTCCAAGCACTAAAATTTAGTAGTTGATAAATAAGAAAATGCTGCCATACTCTATGCCTACGGTGACCATATTTATGAAAGCCGAATACGGGACAAAAAATAAATTTGAAACTTTTTTCCACACTGTTTTCCCTGAAACAGTATCCTTATAACATCAAAATTTTGTAGGATAATTTTCTCGAGATTTTTACCCCGTAAAATTTTTTAAAAATTTTCGTTAAATTTTAGTATAATAAAGAGCAATTTTAAGTCGGTAAGGCTTACCACTAATTTTTGGCAACTTTTTTTTGTTGACGGTGTTACGCATTTTTTCATTTAAAGTATGTATGTTCGATCTTTTTTTTTTTTTGAAAGAGAAGCAAATGAGCAGCACTTTTCACTCGCACTTTATTATACTCAACTTTAATGAGTTACAAAACTGCAAACCACATTTTTTTCTAAAGATTCTAATTAAAATGTTTGAAACTTTGGGGAAACATTGCAGAATTAATTTTTATAGTTTTTGCACAAAGTTGAAAATTTTGTATTAAAAGAGCGGTACTTTAATAAAATAAATAATAAACATTAAATAAACTAAGGAAAAAAAGACAAAACTTACTAAAATGTCGAGTCCTAATTTCTATTTTGGCCACTGTATGTATTCCTCGATTCGAATCATAGGCATTCAGATTAGAAGATTATAACTGTTTATAAAGAAAATTACGATTATATACCAACATCACTTAAAACTCGTTCATAGGCATGCCATTTTAATGAGAAGTTAAGGCGTCAAAGCACCGAATACGGGACAAATAGAGGACATTAAAAGAAATACAGAACATTTCGCGTCCCGTATAATATAAATTAATTAACAGGACAATGGGCCAAAAAAGAGGACTGTCCCGTATAATACAGGACGGATGGTCACCGTATCTATGCCATGTATATGCTATCGTATTCTGCAACTACCATTCCATGCGTGTGTGAAATCCCCATCTCGCCAGCTAAGCTATTTAAAAAGTTATAGACGAACATATTTTGGTTTCTTCAAAAGGTTAGCATTACCATCCAAATGCTTAAAACGTTTTTTCTCGAATTCAAGTTTTTCGACTTAGGCGGTTATTGCTTATGACCACAGAATTAACTACAAGTCTTTAGAAAGCATAGCGATATTCACAGATATTGACCAGTTTTATTTAAATGATAAATGGAAACGTATTTTAAGTGATCCTATTACAGGGTGTTACACTGATCATGAACGTTTTAATTGACCTAGTACAGGTCATAAGGCTAGTCGGGTAATTGACGAAACAATTTTTAGCTCGGCTATTTCTTAACCAATTTTAAGTTCTCATATGACTTTGGAAAGATAATATTTCGTCACCTTGAAATGCAAAATAACGTAACATCATCGCCACTGAAATGGAAAGAGTCATGACTAATTTTTGATATTTTTTTTTATAAAACGATGTGGGGAGTTGTAATTTGATGAAATCCATCACGACAATCAAAAAGTGAATTTTGAATTCTTTATAAGTTACGACTTTTTGTATTTCAGTGACGATGATGTTACGTTATTTTGCATTTCAGGTGACGATTTGTACTATTTCGAGAAATAATAATCTTTGTGAGCGTGTTGCAAATATGTTGAAAACTTTTAGAATAGATCTGAAATCAAAACCAGTTTTTATTATTTTTTCCGCTTCTACAACATTTTTTTGCAAAATTTCAAAAAAAGTGTATTTTAGCCAATATTTTGAAAATAATGTTTTATTTCTAGGAAAACAGGGTACCATTTATAAAAATCAATAGACATAGACAATTTCGGAAGTGATGATTTTTGTAAAGATTTTTCCAAAATCACTTCCATATTTCACAGAAGATTTGAATCAGTTGAGTTCACTCTTAGGTTTAAATAGTTCGTCTAGTTGACCTTCAAATGACCTTAATACTGGCCTCGTGAGACCAAACTGACCCCGGATTTGGGTTCAGCGACCCCCAAAACATATATATTGTTAGGATTTTTGTCGTTTATCTGGATTTTCATAAATGATTCATAGAAAAATTTTCAGTAGACTGGTCAGGAAATGGTGGCTTGGTACCGAATCATATTTTTTTATAAACGCCACACAATTTCGATTCTGCATAAAAATACCTAAATTTCCACATCTTAAAAATAACGATACACGCGGACATGGGAACAAGAGGATGCAGACCCCCCGACTTAGCCTCCTCTTCTCTGTGGTGGCATGGGCCCGAATGGCTAACCCAACCACCCGACACCGGGCCAAAATCCGCTGTGCGCTTAATTAACCCACCGGAAGTCCATCGAGTCAACGCCTTTCACGCTGCCGAAGATGATACCGACATTTTAGATCGCTTCTCGTCCTTTTTCCGCATGATTAAAGATATGGCATATGTCTTCAAGCTTTTAGATCGCTTAAAGAGCCGAAATCAAGCCGCACAGGGTCCTCTCTCATTATCCCTATCGCACAATGATCTCCGCTCCACCAAACGTCGTCTCATAGCCTTAACGCAAAACCGTTACTTCCCCCGCGAAATTTCATGCTTATCGCAGTCAGTGCCAATCGCTAAGAAAAGCAACCCCTTTCTAGACAAATGTGGGTTACTCCGGATCAATGGTCGTTTGGCACACTCCGCTCTTAGCTATAATGAGCGTCATCCCCTCATTATACCCGAAAAATCTCGATTTGCTGCTCTCTATCTTCGTTTTCTCCACAAGATCCTCTTACACGCAGAAATTCGGCTCCTGCAGCAAAAGATAAGACAGGAATTCTACATTACCCGACTCAAGCCTCTTATAAAAAAGTGCATTTTTTCAATGTAAAGCTTGCACCGCCCACAAGCATCAAACGCGCTCTCAAATCATGGCGGCGTTGCCACCAGAGCGTTGCACTTACGCTCCGCCTTTCACCACCACCGGTGTAAATTTCGCTGGGCCTTTTCAAGTAAAAGCCTCCATGCTAAGGTCCTCCACCATTTTAAAAGGCTACGTGGCCGTATTTGTGTGTTCCACGACAAAGGCGGTTCACCTTGAGCTGTGCTCTGATTTAACAACAAACGTATTTCTCACCGCGTTTGCCCGTTTTGTTGGGCGTAGAGGCTATCCAGCAAGAATGATGAGCGACAATGGCACTACTTTCATTGGAGCCAAAAGAGCAACTGAGAAGGAATTCTGTAGTTTCCTGCAAGAAGTATCTCAAGACATCGTCAAGCAAAACTTTCCCCAAGGCATTGATTGGAGATTTATCCCCCCTGGCAGCCCTCACATGGGCGGATTATGGGAATCCGCCGTCAAAAGCTTCAAGTTACATCTCAAACGAACGGCTGGAGCACATAAATTCACGTTTGAAGAATTCACCACTCTTTTAGTTAGGATCGAAGTGGTATTAAATTCCCGTCCCATCTCCGCTCTCTCCCAAGATCCAACAGAGTTCACGGCCCTCACCCCTGGCGATTTCCTAAGGGGAACTGCCCTCTTGTCTCTTCCGGAAGTAAATCAAAGCAATTTGTCTCTCCTCAATAGGTAGGAAAGAGTTAAAGTTATGCACCATCAGCCGCCGTTGGAAGGAAGATTATCTCAAAGACCTTCAGAAATGTTATAGGTGGAAAGACACTAAAGTTTCACCGAAAGCTGGAGAATGCGTCCTCATTATAGTTGCTACGTTGCAGCCCACTGAGTGGCGTCTTGGGACGCATCGAAACGACCCATTCCGGTACAGATGGACATATTCGCGTAGTTGACGTACGCACCAAAACCGGCATACTCACTCGGTCGATTGTAAAGCTATGCCCTTTGCCATCCGCAAATGACCCTCTAACCCCCCCCAGCAGATAACTCAACAACTTTTCACCGACTGCACTATACCCGCACCGCTTACCTACATTTGTTCATCACAGTTACTTGGCAGGCAATACACGTATATGCTTATCCCTCTGTCTTATTAACAAGTGTTTAACATCCCACTATTAACCTACTCGAACAAAACCTCTATTTGCAGATGGAGATTGATATCCCTCAGCCCGCACCACGCACATGGTTGACGGAAAGGGCGCTCCCGCCCGTAAGTGAACCTTTACGCGCCACAGAGACCGCCGCGGAACAACTACCCCCGGACAACACGCCCGTAGCCAACTTCCAGCAGTGCCGTCTACGTACGCGCCACCACGCTCTCCGAGATGCAGCGTTTTCCGGGCCCTACAGCCCCATCAGAGGTTTACCATCGCGCGCGCGCACCGATATTGCACGAACTGGCTCCCGCTCTCACATCGTACCGTGGACTGTTCCTCCAATGGGAACTGCCGAACGTGTGGACAGTTCCACCATACGCTTCTGCACCGCAGCGCGGCCAACACATCTAGTCGCCGTACCATGCACGCAGCACAACCGCCAAAGGGAGCCCCTCGTACAAGGAGCACATTCATTAAGTTTCAACGCAATCACCGCGCTGCCATTAATGGTCCTCATTCTCGCCCGCTCCGCTCAACGCAGGCAACACATCGAGCAACGCAAACACCGCCCTGTGGAACGCAATCATCGCAGCACTTACCAAGGCAAGGCCACTAAGCTCTTGGTGCACGAAGGCATGCGCACCCTCAAAGAGTTGAAGGATGTACTAGCCGCTTAGCGCGTCTAGGCGGGGCAGGATGGCTAAGCGAGTATAGCCCAACGAGTCACATTGCATTTTACATGTATTTATACTTATTTATCATCTTGTATTTTGAATTCACTGTCATTGTATTGCTGCATTTCCCATGTTTAAAGTAGAATCGAATTGAATTGTAATGAAATGTAGTTAGAAAAGTTGTAATTGAATTGAATTGTAATCGAACACCCTTAATTTTAGAATTGAATTGAATTGTACAGAGACAGACCTAAGAAAAGCAGCTGGCAATATCATGGTCGATAAGGCAGACTAAGAATGACAGTGTTAGAAGAAAAAACAAAAGTGACATTTTGTATCAAGTTTAAGCGCACTTTTTTCGCAAATCACCAATCGTTTGCTTTGCCCGCCACCGGTGAAATTTTTGTATCGCTGTATACGCGTTATATCTAAACTAAATAAATTCTCGCCTTTGCACATTAGGTCAAATGATTCATTTGGCCGTGCGAAATTCCAAGTTTTACATTATTTTTTGATGCCATTCTGTAGGGAATACTCCAAAATAACAGAAACTTCACTCTGTTTTTGTAAAATAAAAATCACCGTTAGACAGAAATCAAACAAAGTTACACTTTCAAAACGTTATTGACACGTTGTTTGCGCAACCGGTTTATTCAAGGAGGTGGTGTTACTAGATCAGCTGATGAGATGTTTTTATTCGCCTCCCGGCTTAAAATGTCAAA
>NW_023464989.1:0-9585 GCF_013731165.1 Rhagoletis pomonella
TTACTCCACCAAAGTACGTACTCTACTTTCTCTCATCGCGTACGAGAGATGTTTGCTGCTGCCAAAAGGGAGTAGCAAATCTACTCTCTGTATACTTGTAGTACTGTAAGTACTTGCGTATTAAATTTCATTTCTGGTTGTTAGCGTACTAGTTGATATCGTGTGCGGCGCTGGTCAGCGAAATTGAAAGAGTAAAAATAGAATATGGAAATTGACGATGTAAGGAAATGTTTACGGCCTTATTTATAAAAAATAACGTAGATTTAAACAGTTGTTTAATGTGACATTTTCATAGAACTTTTCTATTTAAGCAGCTTTTTAAATCTATGTATGTACTTAAATTTTTATGAAAGTATTATTTCTCGTTTCAATTCTGACTCAATTCTGATTTCAAGAAAAACGAATTTTCATTGGGCAGAAGGCGCAACAGCTCAGTAACTGTTGCGATTGCACTTTCTCAACGCGTTGTTGGGTACTTCTGATCAACTGAACAGTTGCATGTAGATGATCGTAATATTTTTCTGATCATTTGAGACAACATCTTGTGTGTAGTGAATTTGACAGCTAATGTATGAAGCCGTTCAGAAGATGCGTTACGATCACTGATTTTTTTTAGCAACGGTTACGCTCAACTGCTGCGCCCTCTGAACCTACCCATTGCAGTTCTCAAGAAATATCACGAGATATATTTTTCAGTATGCAAAACTGCTTTTTCATTTACAATACCTTGCGCATGCGTTTAGAATGATACGTAAGTTGGCAAATCGTCAAATTTCTAGCCTGCTTAGAAACAGAGGATACTGGCGTTACAAAGTGTCGAATCCCACACGTTTGTCTAATGACAATATTTTTTACAACAGTTTCTTTGCACTCCTGAAAAGTGCCGATTTTCACATTCGATAGTTAGACATGGTAGCGACGAGATGTACGAGCATTTTTTCTTAAGAGCTGCATACTGATATAAGAAATTTTTTATAAAAGCAAATTTATTTTCCATTTATTGTGGGTAATTTTATATGAATCTTCAATTTTTTTGGGAGTCTTTACAAATAAAAAAATTTCGGCATATGTACATACATACGCATCCATTTAACGAATTTTCATTGAAAACTTTTTTTTTGATAACACTGTGCGACAGCTCAAATCGGTATTGAGTAAAACAAAATGCAAGTAATATGTTTTGAATTTCATTGAGTTTTTTAATAAATACTAAAATTAGAGGCGTATGTATTTAAAAAACTCAGTCGCGATGCATTATATACATACATAAGTATGTACATACCTAATAAACATTCGGCTTGGTTAACAATTCGAAAATTATTCGAAAACCAATCTTTTTTCGAGTCTCCCCTTCGATAAAGAATGTGAAATAAATTAGTATTCGATTCGAGAACTAGGCCATTCTCCAGCAAAACGGAACCTTCGTTATCCAATATATTTTTCTTTCGTTATGAATTCGAAATCCAGCCCATTATGGAATTGGAATTTTAATGAGAGAGAGTGATTTTCTTATATTTCCCTTCGAGAATGCGTTGGAAATCATTTTCTCTCTCTTGTTACTATGGTTACCATTTTTTTTTGGAACCCATCTCGAGTGTATTTCCAATATATTATAAACGTTGGAAAACTCAGTTCGATATTCGAAGATCATTTTCGAACATTCGCCATAATGTTTATTGGGTACATATATATCTTGACTCACAAATCGGATTTTAAGATTATAGTTGTCTGCATAACCCATTGGCGAAATAAAAATTTTATCCGATTTTTTTTAGATCGAAACTATATTTTTACATACATATGTACATACCAGAGTTGTGAAAAATGCATTAACTTCTTTAATGCATAGCATTTTAATCTAAATGAAAAAGGTTAATGCATTAATTTTTGATATTTAATGCAAATGAAAATTGCAATGCATTAATTCCGAAGAAATAATGCTAATGTTTTTTTTTTTGTATTAACATTAAAATGTTTAAATTAATGCTATTGCAATAATTTATTGCATTAAAATTATAATAAGCATTAAAACCCTATTAACTAATTTTATTTTGAAGTAAAAATTCTTTGCTGACGTTGAGGGTAGAATTTTAAAACCAAAAAAGATAGTGACGGACGTTAAGGCTGGTTTTCACTATGTCAAGTTCAAAGGCATTTGTCGTTAAATAGGTAAAATCACATTGTCAAATGGAACTAAAAAAAACGGTTTATTGATTGATTTAGATCAGGGTAGGTCCTCAGTCGTGCACATGCGCTGCTAAACTGGCTACCTGTCCGGTTTTGGCTCATACTTAATATATGTAATCGGTATGCATCAACAATCAACATAAAAATCTACAAAAGCACTCTGCGTTGCATGCACATTGGCTTTCATTTTCATAAAACAAGTCCTTCCAAAAGAGGTTATTTATATTTTACTAGAAAAAAAAAAAAATGTAATGGTTTTCAATAATGCAAACGAGCAAAAGCATTAAACATTTTAGTGCATTAAATTTTTTCATTAGCATTAGCTTGGATAATTTAATGAAACAAAAATTTCATTAGCATTACATTTTTCAGAATTAATGCATTGAAATATTCATTTGCATTAAATTTCATAAACTCATGCATTAATTTTTTACATTCATATTATTGCTTTAAATACCATTAATGCATTAAAAAATTAATGCATTTTTCACAACTCTGGTACACACATGCATACATGAATATATTTAATATGAAGTTAAAATTTGCACATCAATTTGCGCAATCTTCAAATCCATGGTTTCAATTGTACACATTTCGTCAGGGTTTTCCCCGCAACTTGGTTTTGCTGCAGTGAAGCGACAGAGCAAGTTACGTGAAAAAAATATGTGCGGGCACTTATATATGTATCTATGCACATACATATCTATGCACATATGTACATACATATCTATGCACATACATGCATATGTACTTATATATGTATATCAGTATTTTAGTTGAAAGTACGTTTTGCTCCTCGCTCGTTTCATCACTCCACTACATTCCTGTCCTTAGTTTTATTCAGATACCACAAATGTATGTTTTCTTAGAAAATACTCAAGTACTACCAGTAGAGTACTCTACTGTCAAATACCTTTTACGCAGTAGTTGCTGAAGGCAAAGTAAATACTCCACGCATCTTGCTATTGATCGGTAGTTTACGTACGCTTGCAGAAACTAGTTTATGCTTACTCACACTTGACCCGAACGATGAAAGTAAAGGAGGGAAAGTATTTGCGCGATGATCAGATGTCTTTTTAGGCCATTTAAATGGAATTGCGCAGGAGTTTACTTTCCACATTTAAAACATTTGCCAGAGCCATGCGTTTTCTCGCCCAGCAGTTGGATTAGCTTCTTCAGCACTTCATTTGTCTCGTCCGGTGTCTCCACTTCCACTCGATGGGCTTTGTAGGCTGGTCTACTTAGGAGTGCTGCCGTTTCACGTGTCTGAGCATACGAGACAGTTTCAGCAAATGTGGGCTTTGGATTCGCGTACGTCTCTCGCTTGGTATACACGTCCCGCATTCCGTTGATGAACCTCTGGATTTTCACCCTTTCGAGGAGCTCAACAGATGCGTCTCCAATAGCTAAGTGAGGCAACCTCTCGATCTCTGAAGCGAATTCGTGTAGAGTCTCTTTGGACTTTTGGTAGCGATTTTCCAGCTCCATCTGGTAGATCTGTCGCCTGTGCTCGCTACCATAGCGTCCCCCATCAATGCATCGTAGTTGTTCCTTTCACAGACAGGAATAGTCTGCAAGATTTCCGCTACAGGTCGTTTTAATGCCACGAACAGAGCAGCTTTATTACCCTCCATGCTCAACGATTTGCTGTAGCTGTCTTCTCGAACTGCAGCTTAAAGACTTGGAAAGGAATCGTGCCGTCAAAGGATGGAGTCTTTACCTTGGGAGCACTTGCCGAAGTAGCTGGACGATTCATCTGCAAATCGCAGAGGTGACCTTCCAGCTCACCCACCTTTTCCTTGACTTTACCCTGTCTTTCTTCGATCTTATCCTGCTTCTCTTCGATTTTATCCTGTCTTTCCCTGAGTAGCGCGTTGTCTCTGATTAAATTCTCCTGCAGCTGTGTGATCTTTTCATCCAGCTGCGATGACACCAATGCCGACAACTGCGACCTCTGTGCTTCAAGCTGTGTTTGCATCTGTGACGACAGCTGTAATGACATCTTTGACATGCGCATGGGCGTAGCCAGGTAGGGGCAGGGGGGTGCTCGAGCCCCTCTCCCCCCTAACTTTCAAATTTTCCTTATATAAACGCTTTAGCTCGCAGTTGGACTACTTCGATGTTTTCGTGATTGTTGAAACGTGGTTAAACAATGATTTTTTTTGACTCAGAATTTTTTGACCCAAATCTGTTCGTTGTCTTTCGTAAGGATAGAGATTCCATCAAAACGAGTCGCTCAAGGGGGGGGTGGTGTCTTGATTGCGGTGCAACGCAAGTATCGCGCTTCGTTAATTACATTGGATAACGAAGATACCCTACTCGACCAGCTGTGTGTTAGTGTAAGTGGCTCTAATCTTACTGATAAATTATTTATAGTTGCCTAATATATTCCTCCAAATAGTGTTGATAGTCTCTACAGAGCTCACTCAGATAATATTGTATCATTAGTTACTGGAAAATTAGGTGATAATCATATTTGTATTTTATTCGGGTCTTACACCTACTAATCCCTCAACTATTTGGGAATCTCATTTTATTGATAATATTTTAAGCCTGAACTTGCTGCAAATTAACACATTTAAAAACAAGCTCGATAGATTGTTGGATCTAATCTTTGTTAGTGACAATATAAATTTTAATCTGTCTAAATGTTGCTCTCCAGTCACGTCCTCGGATATGCATCATGTTCCTTTGGTTCTTAATGTAGAATTTTATGAGTTCACCTCTGGAAGTTTAGTAGATAAAATTGCCTTCAACTTTAAACGGTGTGATTTTGCAAGCCTGGAAAGTTTATTTATTTATTATTGGGAAGAGCAGCTTTCAGGCACTGATGTCGCCGAGCGCTATGATTCTTTCAGGTCAGTGGTGTATAATACATCCTTACTCAATATTCCTACTATTAAAAGTAAGCCCTATATACTCCCCTGGTATACTAAAGGGCTAAGAAAAGTTAAAAACCTTAGAAACAAATATTATAAGAAGTTTAGATTAACTAATAACCAAGTTTTCTATGAATAATATCGCCAATATCTGAAGGAATTTAACTGTTTGGATAAATTCTTGTATAGAAACTATATTCTTAGGTTCGAAATCAAAATTAAGTCTGATCCGAAGGCCTTCTGGAACTTCGTCAAGTCGAAAAAAGCGTGTTCCACAATTCCATCATCAGTCATCTTCAACGGAAAATCTGCATGTTCTCCACATGATGCTGCAAACCTCTTTGCTCATTTTTTTAAATCCAATTTTATTTCAGATGATGATTTTTCTATCAATAATCAAACATTGAATCCGAATTCCGCACTCAGTTTTAGTTCGGTTGCACTTACTTCTGATGATATCTTAAAAGGAATTTCGAAGCTCAAAAACTCATCGCAAACGGACTTTGATGGTCTCTCGGCTCTTTTATTAAAAAGTTGTCCCGCTCAGGTACTTCCGTTGAAAACGATCTTCAATAAATCTTTGTATTTTGGGAAATTCATTGATGCCTGGAAACTGGCTTCAATAACCCCTATATTTAAGAATGGCAACAAGAATGATGTTAGCAATTATAGGCCTATTTCGAAACTCACAAATGTATCTAAGCTCTTTGAAATTGTCGTCAAAGATAAAATGTATTTCTCCGTTAAGAGTTTAATTAGCCAAAATCAACATGGGTTTGTAACGGGTCGTTCCACAGTTACAAATCTGGCAGTCTTTAGCGAATATTGCATCTCAGCATTTTCTTCAGGATGTCAAGTTGATTGCATCTATACCGACTTTTCGAAAGCCTTCGACAAAGTTTCGCACATGGTATTGATTGACAAACTCGCATGCCTTGGCTTCCACTCAACCTTTCTGCAATGGCTCAAGTCATACTTGTATCGACGACGGTGTGTTGTAACTGTGGATAACGCGCAATCAGAACCTTTCTTCGCTACTTCCGGAGCTCCACAAGGTAGTGTTCTAGGTCCCTTGCTTTTTATATTATTTATAAATGACATCGGTTCTTGCTTTTCTCTTGCTACTTTTCTTTTATATGCAGATGACTTGAAGATTTATTCAACTGTTAAGAATTCTTCTGACATGAAAAAGCTCCAAGTTGGATAACTTTTATTTGTGGTGCTTAAGATCTCATCTTTCATTAAATATTAACAAATGCTTTTACGTATCATTTTCAAAATCGCGAAATTTATTAATAACTCGGTATAGTTTATCTGAGTGTAGTCTGCAGTCAGTTAACGAAATCAAGGACCTTCGTGTTATCTTTGACAGCAAATTTTCATTTAGCAGCCATATTAATTTTATTATATCGAAAGCATATGCTATGCTTGGCTTTGTGCGGCGGAATAGCACTGAATTTTCCGATCACTTTAAAACTGCTATCTACCTCTTTCGTACGTTCTCACCTGGAGTATGCAGCAATGATCTGGCGTCCGTTCCACCAGTTCCATATCAATAGGATTGAACGCGTTCAGAAAGTGTTTCTCAAATTTGCCTTACGATCACTACGCTTTTCTGAGCCCATACCCTCATATAATGCGCGCTTATCGCTGCTCAATCTAAAATCGTTAGATAAAAGAAGTTCAACATTGTCTCTAACTTTCATTTTTTGCATTATCCAAGGATCCTGTGACTGTCCGCAGGTTTTGGGTAGAATAAATTTTAATGTACCGAGCAGGTATCTGCGTGCTTCCCTGCCTTTTTATGCTGAAAATTTCAGAACGAATTATGCCCGTAATGCACCCATTGGCCGTGCAATTTGCGAATTTAACCAGATCTCAACTTCTATCGACCTTGATTTTTCTCTACCTAAGTCAATTTTTATCAATATTCTTAATTTGATGCCCTAGTTTAAGCTTGATTGTTAAATAGTCTGTAAGAAATTATGCTTTCATAGACTGATTGTTAAATAAATAAATAAATAAATACATAAAATAGTACCCTGAAAAGCCAGCTTAATAGGGTCGAGCCCCCCCCCCTAAATTTCATTCTGGCTACGCCGATGGACATGCGTGTATCCTGTGCTTGCATCTGTGACGACAGCTGTGATGACATCTGTGACATGGCAGCCAATAACGTGTTCATGTCCATAGCTGTTGATGAACTTGGAGACTTTAGCTGTTCTTCAACCTTACCGGATGTCTGCTGCACATCCTTCGATGAACAAGTGGCCTCATCCTTCTGTTCATCCTTTTCGGATGCATCGTCGAGTTTACCCTGGAAGTCGTATTTGTTCACGTCGATGCCTTCTGCTTCCATAGCCTCTCGCAGCCGTGATAATAGGGTGGCCAGATATTATAGGGACATAATCAGTACAGTTGGGATCAAAGATCAGTACAGACCCATAAAAATCAGCTCATTTTTAAGCGTATTTTTTATTATTAAGAATATAACAACCAGATAACAGCGCTTTAATTAAAAAAAAAAATAACTAATCGACTTTTAAATACGTATAGTATTATCAATACAAAAATTCATTACTTTAAAACAAATCAATGGTATTACGTATGTATGTACAGCTGTGTTCAGGAAAATAGTAGTAAAATGTATTGACAGGTGTTGAAAATTTTTTCTTTCCTTACTTTATTTAATTTTTTTATAAAAATATAACAAAAGACATGTGAGTTGAAGTCTCAAACTTTCTAGAAAATTTATAAGAATTGAGAAAAAAAATTTGTAGCCCATTCAGTTTCAGTAGAAGACGAGCTCGAGTCAGAATCTGTCTGCATATTTTAAGCTACAAATTTAAAACATATTTAGTTGGTGTGCTTATTAAATACAACATTCACATTAAAATGTTGACTAAAAGGTATATTACCGAATTATGGCTTAACGAATTTCCGAGTACGAATGAAATTTAATAGTGTTAAATGTGTATGTGCGAGTAAAATCGCATGTGGTCGAACATCAAAACTTAAAGTAAAGCTAATATGTAGCTCATATCCAAGAGTCGGTAGTTTGCACCTTTTCCAAATTTTTAGAACTTTCATTGCACCGTAGCAGTAGTCGTTTTAAGTTTGAAATACTGACAGCCGATTTCTTAGTGGATGTTTAATTATAATCGAAAGATTATCTCTTATTGTCATCTTCTCAGTGTAATTAGTATATGATTAACTCACCACCTCCTTCCGTAAGATTTATTAATGGCGAAACCAGCTTTTCCTGTAAATCCTATAAAAACTGCAAATCGTGAAGTTGGGTTGGGTTGAATCCAAATAGTTTGTTATTTTGCGAAATCCTGGAAACGAAACAATTGCAAGCTGACACCTTTTTAATAATGGTTTAAATTTAATTAATGCTTTCAATCTGCTCACACATATGAGTTGTCAAAAATCATTGTTTTGAACATGTAAATCTCAAGTAAATGTCAATTACACCAATTTACAAAAGTATTAAATGTAAAAATCAGTACAAAATCAGTACAAACTCAAAAAATCAGTACAATAGAAAAAATCAGCACACGTACTGATTAAATCAGCGCATCTGGCCACCGTACGTGATAGTAACTCCACTTTTTTCCGGAGGTTGCTAAATTTCGCTTCTCCAACTCCTGTTTGAGTTCCTCGATCTTTAGGTCTTGAATTTTTGCCATTTTCAAAAGTTTATCCTTCGGGATTTATTTAACAATCTCACTTCTGACACCAATTGTTACGATTATCCTTGAAACCTTGAGGGATTTCCTAAATATCCTACCCCTCGTATCGCCGGATTGTTAAATAAATGCTCACGATGACCAATTTGTAGTACAATTAACTTTATTGTACAACACACAATTTACAATACTCGCTATTACCGTAAAAACACTTTACAATACTCGTTAAAGCAATTACAACGCTTTAAAAAACTTGTTAACACAATTAAACTTATAGCTTGCTTATTCGCAACTCACTTTACTTGTAGCGTGCTGATTTGTAACTCCCCGACTCCGCTGTGTCGTGGCTCTTATATACCTGCGCTCGCACTCATGTCAACTCTGGAATGTTCTGAAGTTCATCACTCATTCTCTTTCTCTCGCTGTTCGCAGTGTTCATCCAACTTGACGTTTCTCTTTGTGGAACATTCTACGTCATTCCTCGAACATTCTGCCTATTTCTCGTTGTTCGCTTCGCGTTGCCGCAGTATTCGCCACACTGCCCTCCACCTAAGTCTGATCATCCCAATCAAACACACTTGCCGCTCCAACCGCCGCAAGTCTTTCCAAGTGGATCACTTTCATCTTGGTCCTCGGTCTCCCCATTGTCTGAATTCGATGCGTCCTTAAGCAGTTTGTCAATCTTAAACGGATCTTTCCAGTCACGTCTTTGCTGGAGGTGAAGCTTTTCTTCTGCTGCGACATGTACAACCACAATGCGTTACTGGACATTGCTTCCGCCTTATCTCCGGGAGTGCACCATCTCACATGGTCGTGCTTCTGCCGGC